>NC_089188.1:509672-653086 GCF_947507565.1 Oscarella lobularis | reverse complement strand
GAAGCTGTGTCTTTCTCTAAACCACGCAATAAATGTTTGTAATAATTCTATAAATTAGGAATGAGTTAGCGTTCAAGTCCCTTATAGATTTGAACTTGTTTGCCAGGAAAGCCGTGTTTCCCTGCGATAAAGAGGCCTGTTTTAAATGGTACTCAAAGGTTTGCTTGTCTCTTTGTCTTTCTCCTTGGTTGTGTCAGTCTTCATCGTCCTAAGGTTATGGAAGAAGATCCCGATTTGGATCACAGTGGTTAACAGCACTTATAAGAATGAATTTTTAAATCTCGCTCTGTTGACTGAAGGCGGAACGAAGTCCGTGGCGTAGCGAGATAAAGAAACTCATTGAAAATTCTTTTTTTGTCAAATGTTTTGATTGTACGTTCAAACTGGTAAACCATCGCAATGGGGCGCAAATTCGTCACGTCGAATCTATTGATGAGCGGAATTGACTATCTATGGAGGGTATCAATGGCACGTACCAAACTCGTTCCTGCGATCCCATTGGGTGTTCATCAATCGATCAGTTGCCTCACCAAACGCGCTTTCGCACCTCGCCGCTAAAGTTCGCACGATATATGTACGCTCGATCTTTTGCGACATCGAAGAATAACTGCGATGAAGAAAAGCGACTTGACGCTTCAATGGTACGTACTCATATGAAATATACTGTAGCAGAAAAACAACGATCGTGTTTAGAGAAGGGAATACAACAATATTGAACACATCTTGGCTAGAAAATGTCGGCAATACAAACACAATGTATTCATTCAAAAAAGATTGAAAGTCAGACATCTGTCAATTGCCCCGACTCCACATTTTGAACGCTTGTTTATAAGACTAGGGCCCTCCACGTACTCTGCCACTTCCTTGGTCATATCATACCAAAAGAAGGAGCGAGTGTGCAAGGCTGAACCATATCCCAATCTTATCACACCACCGACGCTATATTCCTTTCCATCAGCAAGACAGTAAGTAGTCTCATAGAAATCGTGAAAATTCTTCAGAAATGAGAATGAGGGACAGCCCTTAATTTCAAAACTAGTAACTTGCCCATTTCGTATGTCAAGCCTGACATGATCAAAAACGTAATTATTTTCCCGCCACAAATGCAAGCAGTTTCCGTCTGCGCATACAAATCTCCAATGAGCTTCGCAGTCGAAGAAAGAGACGTCTAGCCAACGATCTGAAACGATATCGTACTTGAAAATACTTATGACACCTGACAAGTACTGACTTATGAAATCGTACTCATAACCGAAGAGATAGATTTGATCATTCAAAACGACGACTCCTTTAACGACGACCTCCCTTGACATTGGGTGGAGATCCGTCCAAGTATTCGTCATCGGATTGTATTGCTCAGGTGCAATATCCATTGCATAGATTCGATCGCCATAAACAAGAACAGTTTTTCCAGTATGACAGCAGTTCATGGATGGAACATCTTCCACCCAACGGCCTTTTGTGTAATCATACCGCTCCACAGAGTGCGAATCGCATCCTCCAACCGCATAGACACTGTCGCCTAAGGTGACGACGCCAGAGTCATACCGGCCTTCATTCACAGACGGAAACTCTTTCCAGACATTCGACAGAGGATCATGGTATTCAACTGTCTTAGTTAGTTCAGAGGGATAAATTTGAGTCGCTTCCGTTACGGTACCATCGAATCCGCTGACAGCCAATAGAACTTTGCTGCTCCCACGTCGACACGAAGACGGGCGTCTTTCTAGAGCAGACACCTTTTCAACCATAACACTAGAATGATCCTCGTTCTCACAAAACACCGAATGAGATAGAACAGATTCCTGAACGAACTGCTCTGAAAGTAGAGAAAATCGAATAGATTTCGTTAATATTTCCATAGTCGACTTCCGGTTGTCCTCATCGTGTTGAAACCATTTCATGGCAATGTCCCACACTTCTTCCTCTCTTGACACAGCAAGTTCATCTGAGGCCAACAATCGAGAGACGTGCTCCAGTGACAGACGTCGAAACTCATCCGTCTCTGCCAAATCGACGATATGAAAAGCGACGTGTCGATCGGCAACAGAGAGCAACTTCTGGCAATTGTACTGATCAGCAAACTCCAACCATCTGAGGCAATTTGACTTATTCATGCGATTAGCCAGCCCCTCGCAGCAATAGTCGACAACATCGTCAAAGAGTAGCCGATGAGCAGCAGAGAAAAGTGCCACGTCATTATCGGAAATGACGTCAATTTCTCCCGTGTAGGCAAAATCGACGAGCGCCTTCACGGAAGCCGAATCGACGACGCCAAGGAGAACACGTCTCTCGCCGCTTTCACGCATATTGACTTTGAACATCGTACGGAAGTACGGACTCGCTGAGGCGAGGACGACTCGATGAGCCGGAATTTCGACACCGTCGTCAAAAACAAGGACGACGTCGATCAGCTCCATCGACAAACGAAGACTTTGGACATTTCGAAAGTATTCGGACGATCGATCAGCCTTGGAAAAGGAGATCTTGTAAGACAACGGACTCGTGGAAGAATTCATGTGGAGCTTCGACTTGCGCATGCTCAGAGTCTTTGTCCTGCGCTGAAGAACGCACACGGCGCAGCCAAACCGCTGGATCACCCACGATCGCACTCGATGAAGAAGAGCGACGAAGAAAGCGAACTGGTTGTGACGCCCTGAAGGGACCCCCTTTCGGGTCCTTCTCAATCCAACGTCGTATTCGGGCTAAGAGACGTTGTACTGTGGACGAAAGACGCTTTCGAGAAGTCGTCGCGCCAAGCGCTGAGGAGAAATAAGGGAGTGCTTGTGAATGGGGCTCCTATTTAGGAACCTTGGTTTTTCGAAGTCGATTCATGCTAAACTGTGGCAACGAGGTGATTCGGCAGACTGAGAAAAGGTTAAGTCGTTCATTTCTGGGTTTTATCCGTGGTGAGAAAAGGAGCGTGTTGAAGGACTGCGCCCACCAAGTGGGAGTGGTCATTTCTGTTTAGCCTGTTCCATATTTATTATCCATGTATATCATCGAACTTCTATTCTAGAAGTACAGATGTCATTCAAATCGTCACCTTCCATTTCCACTGTCCGTTCATCATAGAGATGTAGTTTTTAGGTAGTAGGATAGAGGACATTAAATAATAAATTAATAACTTCTGCTCTCTTTGCTTGAATTCCTCACCACCACTATCACCACAGCCACGAAATTTTCTTTGTGCACGTGATGTGTATGCCTAGAGTGTTCCTATGATACAGCCAAGCACCTTGTTATAAGGAGATGAAAGAAAGCGTTTCCGATCAACAGTGGAATGCATGATCGACGGTGCAGCTTCCCTTCCTGTTTGTATAAAGCGGATCGTCGATCTTCCAACATAACGCGCGTTGATTTCCAGAAGCTAGTGCCGCTAACAGTCGCTAACAACCCAGAGTTCTGAAGCCTATAGCTGGTATAGGAACAGGCGATTTCTTTCTCTCATGCTCTTATGTCCTATTTATAGACGTTTAGCAAAGATTGTAGAAGTAACGACGATTTTGAAAAAAATCCTCGCTCTTCTCGTCGTCGCAACATTCTCGAACACTGTCGTTAAGCGAGTGCACTGACCACTGTTTCTACGCTGCGTGAGAAGGATTCTAAAAATGCATTACTAATTAAGGCATACCACGAAAATGAATAAATTTGCAGGCTTCAGCTTTGGACCGTGTCAAAATCATCGAAGCCTCCAACTGAATACCCCTACCTCCTGACACGATTCTGAGAATCATTCTCTACGTTTGACGGTTTGCAATTGAATTAGTGCAGTGCCTGCTAGACGGCGATTCGCGTTTCTGAGAGATAACTAAAGACTCTCTCGAGTTATATGAGTTCCGTAGTTAGTATTTCAAAGCCTCGGGTCGGTTTAGGTTCTCTTGATCGACCTGAAACCTGAAATTTGGCGAGAGCAGTGACGGTGCACGTGATCAGAAGTTCCCGGTTGATGTCAGGTCCAACGACGAAGGAATACACGTGCTTCTCGTGATGGCGGTCCAGCAAACAGAGAATAATGTATTACAGATCACATGACATGAAAAAGAGAAAGGATACATAAAACAATTGAACAGCAAATAATCAATCACCACTAATAGAGTTTTTGACGCCATGTAGCGAGATCTTCCCTCTTGGCAATGCGGACTAACTCCTCCTCAACGGCGAGTCCCTTGGGAGTAGCAAGACCAGCGATAACCCTTCCGAATTCATCAGCCAATTCACGATTTTCCTTCGTGACGAGAACACCGAAACGAAATTCATTGACACGAACCGGCTTCTCTTTCATCTCTTCGCGAGCGACCATGATAAGGCCGTACATGGCCGATAGATTGATGCACACAAGTCCAACGGACTTCAAGAACATACGTTCACCAAGGAGACCGGTTATGTATGTAAAAGTGGCACCCTCTGTATCGGCGATTTTTGGGAGAAGTTGCGAGCTGAAGATGAAGTGAGCTCGAGAGCCGCTTTCAACTTTAATTCATGCATAAAAGAAATTATAATTTTTTTCGTGACCTCCTCAACTTACACACTTCATCCCATTCAGACACCGGTTGGCCTATTGTCTGGCCTTTCATCCAATAACGGCCCAATGAGCTGACCACGTGATTCACTTTAAGATTCTTTTCGTCAAGAAATTTGATTATTCGATCTACGCCGTGTGGAGTTGAAGCTGAAGCTACCAGAGTGAGCAAACGAGACCTCTCATCTACAAGAGAACACGTGAGAACACGGACACTGTATGTTATGAAGTCACGTGAGCCACATACGACCCTCTCTACTATGCGTTCTCGCGGAGAAGACTCAACGCCAATAATCGCAAACTTCGCTTTAAGATACCTACTTTCGTGCACAGTGGCGATGAGATCGTCTAGTCGTTGTTGCGAACGCGAAGGCACGACGACGGTCGCCCCAAGCGCGAGGAAAGCACGCACGGTCGCCGAACCAATAATTCCAGCACCGCCGGCAACTAATGCAACGAGATCCTTCAGTGTCTCCATCAAAGAATACGAGAGGATCTGGCAAGAACTTTGAGCATGCGCGCGTGTGACATTCTGACGACGTCTCTTACAACATCTCCCAGGCCGATCGATTGTCCGAATTCCTTCGCAATGTCATTTGTCGATGGTCCCGATCGACGTCGATCGTCTTCGTTCTCCATCTGTCGCCTTCCTTTTTGAACCTTTAGCGCGCTCGTCTCAGTTCTCTTCTCTCGACTGTTCGATTTCTATGCATTCTGGACTATCGATTACGTATTCGCTTCCGAGGAATATTCGAAATCACCTGAAATCGTCGTCCAAGTGCCTCGGACAGT
Source organism: Oscarella lobularis (assembly GCF_947507565.1). NCBI lineage: Eukaryota > Metazoa > Porifera > Homoscleromorpha > Homosclerophorida > Oscarellidae > Oscarella > Oscarella lobularis. The sequence continues at coordinate 647,772 of NC_089188.1, read as the reverse complement.
GCGTTCACGCTTTCGAGGCGATTCCTGAAGCGAAATGCAGGTGAGAGAACGCGTTCATCTCCATTCCCACGAGCAAATACCCAACGTAATTCTGCTTTGAACGTTTTTGGTCGCGCTTGGTGGCGTTTTCGTCGTGTTTCGTCAAAGTGAACGAAAACGTTGACGTCACATCCGGCTACCATTCACGTGCATTTGCACGTGTTCGTCTCTTGTTCCCTTTTCTTTTGGGACAAACCCTGCACGCGCACGATCACTCCTATTATAACCTTTTTTGGTTGCGCGTAGAGGTGCAAAAAGCAACGCTGTCGTCTCTCGTGACAACGTTGCAGTTAATTACGCACACATATCCTCCAATGAGAGAAGAGTCCACGTCATCGTTCGTGCACGAGCTACATAAAGTCGTGCACGACGCTCTCCCTCTACGTAACCCCGTCGCTTGAGAACTCGATCGTACGCTCTGTTAGTCGTTGGAAGACTGGGAGCCAGAGGGGCCATCGATTCGACCGACGCAATCGTCCTGGAGCAACGATCTGGAAGTGATTAGAGGCGCAACCCTAAGACCTCTAGGGGCTTCCGGATCGGAGTGCCGCCGTCTTTTCGACGGTGGAGCGCTTCAACCCGTAGATTTATTTTACTGTGTAACGGGACAGCGTCGACGTTGGCCGGTTCTCCTCCACGTCGAGCACATTACTTGCGGCCTCTTCCGCGGTGGCGATAGCCGTCTCCCGAGGGGGCGACGAACCTCGGAGGCTTACTTATGGTGGGTTCTGATCCAATTCATGCCGTTGGTGAGGGTCGACTGGGTTGCGAAGCGTCTGGACCTTCACGTGGTGCGACCTGGGTCACGCAAACACAGACGCGCTCTTCTTTCGTCTTTTTCGGGTAAGTACGTTGCTTCGATGAATGGATACTGGCCTCGTGTTTTTAGATGTTTGTTCTCAAGCGGTGGCAGCGAAGAACTTCGTTTTGCTATCCGATCAGGTGTCGGTTAGAGGTGTCACTTTGTGTCTCTGCTTTTTTACTGCCGGGAACTTCGCTTTGCGACACAGACAATCGGGCGCTTTTTTTTCTGCAGTACCTTCTTAGATTGGCTGAATTTTAGGCGGAGTAGTTAGGGATCAAGATACCAGCAGTGAAGTGAAGAACAATACATATACTATATTGGTGGATGCCAAGACTTGCATACACTAACTAGACAGCGGAAAAGCTAGACATTGCTTTCTTTTCGATGGATGGCAGTCGAAGCTATTATGGATCGCACAGTTACTGCAAAGAGCGACGTGTACTAGAATGTTAATTTATGTCAATATTTCCTCTATACTTCTGGCTCTATAGGTGGTCTTTCGGCGTAACAGTGTGAGAAATCTATACTATTGGTTTTCGGAATTTGACACGGATTTCTAATAATACTAAGTTTCTGGCTCTGCAGGAGCGTTTCCTTACACACTCATTCCTACAGAAACTCTTCTGTCACACTTTTCAAACGGCAATCGTCTGGAGCAGCCTGAGACCCGTAAAGACTCAGTGTGAGTCAAAATGTGACGCGGCGTTTTTTATATGACGTGAAATCCGGGTTGTAATGTTTAGGTACCGCTTGATTCTCACTTGCTGGGACCAACTTTCGAAAGCCTGTCGAAGACACTCGAACGCTTGCTAGGGGAGGAGAATCCCGATAAGCTCTACTTGGACCTTGATCATATTGCCGAAGAAGGTCCAGGGGACACAGAGGAAGACATTCTATCTGACACAACTGAAGATAATGAACACGCAATGGATGAACCGGCACACTGAAAACCCTCTAAGCAGAAAGAAATTGTCAGAAGACGGCAATCATTCATTTTATATACACTGTAGCGTCTCACCTGCTTCTTCTCACGTTATTGCGTTTTAATGTTTGATCACACACACACACACACACACACACACACACACACACACACAGATGGTTTTCTAAAGACTAGTTGCTTGCGGAAGCAGCCTTTTTGCCAGTCATTCCTCTATAACTGAAGTTCTCCGCTTTCCATTTCCATCACAGCGACTGAATAACTAGGTGGCGGAGTGCCAATTTCCATTTCTTCCATTATTCTTTCGTAGTTTCCCGTATTGTCGGATTCTCCTTCATTTATATTTAGAACACGTTTACGTTGAAATTTGAATCGAATAAAGATACGTGCACTGATTGTAAGCAGAATTCCAATTGCTCCTAAAACAACATACAACACGATAGGTTTATTTTTGACACCAGACTGAAGTGGTGGCAGAGATGATATCAATTGCGAAGAAGGAGGTACTTTCGTAAGACCTGGAAGTTTAATTGTACAGCTTTGGAAAACGCTTCTAAGAGTATGAGAAAATCTTACCATCAGGACAAGGGCACAGAAACCGGACTTCGTAATTGTAGCACATTTCTCCACTCGGCTGGTTCTTGTTTATGCATACAAGACCCATAGCTGGTGTGCAAAATAGTTTTTGCCCAGTTTTCAGTGCTGCTTGATCTACGTAAACAAAACGGTTAAATTTTCACATCATTATAATGACGATGACCCAACGGTTTGAAGTTCTGCGGCATTGCACAGAGCCAGGACGGTCGCAGATAGGGCGAGAAAATAAGTTACGCTGCTCATAATCTCCAGTGCCTCCAGGACCGTCTCTGTCGAGCCACGCTGTCCAACACCCCAAGCCTAAACAACGCCTGGATCATACAAATGTAATAGAGCAAATGCCATACGCAAGTCAAAGGGAGGTTTTGTTGGAGCTAGGCGAGTAAACATTAGTTTGATTACTACAAACTTTGCTGGAGCCTACCGTCAACGTAGTTGCCGGGACAGAGAAACTTTACTTCGCAGTCGAGGCACGTTTTACCCCAATCCTGGTCAGAATTGACGCAGAAGAACCCTACCGATGGCGAGCAGGTCACTTTCCTTCCGGTCAACTTGGCATCTATGTCTGGGTATGGACAGAACTGAGACTTCATAAGTCGGTTTTATTCTGCTGTGTTACGAGTGTGAACTGTTTTGCAACAAACTGCTTCGGGTTGCTTGCATACTTTGTATCCTGCATTGCGAAGAGTTTCTAATTTTTCATAATCTCCAGTCGACCCTGGGTTATCAATGTTGAACCAATCTGTCCAACATTCTAAATTTCCAATCATAGCAACAACATTTTTTATCAGATGAACAGTTGACCTTACTTAGAACGGGAGTAGAAGTTATCGGTAGAAGTGGCAACGAAGTAGCTAATGTCTGAATTTCTGATGGTCGAACTTCAACACTGACTAGAATTTGTAACACGTCGAAAGTTACTAAGACAGCCTCTATATGTTCGTTGCTTACAAGAAAGTGTCGAATTGTTTAGTGGAGAAGATTCTGTAGAAATAGAGTCGGTAAAGTTTTTAAATAAATCTGCATGAAAAACGCCCATCATTACTGCAGTTAAAAATAATCGATAAACGAGCCTTTGTAATTAGGACAAGGGCACAGAAACCGGACTTCGTAATTGTAGCACATTCCACCATTTGGTTGGCTCTTGTTTATGCAAACCAGTCCCATAGCTGGTGTGCAAAATAGATTTTGGCCCGTTTTCAGTGCTTCTTGATCTACATAAAAAGAACGTTTCTTTTCACATTGTTACAATGACAATGACAAAACGATTGGATGTCCTGCGGCATTGTACAGCGCCGGGACGGTCGCAGATAGGGCGAGAAAATAAGTTACGCTGCTCATAATCTCCAGTGCCTCCAGGACCGTCTGTCGAGCCACGCTGTCCAACATCCCATGCAAGCCTAAACAACGCCTGCATGGATCATACAAATCTAATAAGGCAAATGCCATACGCAAGTCAAACGGAGGTTTTGTTGGAGCTAGGCGAGTAAACATTAGTTTGATTAATACAAACTTTGCTGGAGCCTACCGTCAACGTAGTTGCAGAGACAGAGAAACTTTACTTCGTAGTCGAGGCACGTTTTACCCCAATCCTGGTCAGAATTGACGCAGAAGAACCCCACTGATGGCGAGCAGGTCAATTTTCTTCCGGTCAACTTGGCATCTATGTCTGGGTATGGACAGAACTGAGACTTCATAAATCGGTTTTATTCTGTTGTGTTACGAGTGTGAACTGTTCTGCAACGAACTGCTTCGGGTTGCTTGCATACTTTGTATCCTGCATTGCGAAGAGTTTCTAATTTTTCATAATCCCCTGTCCACCCTGGGTTATCAATATTGAACCAATCTGTCCAGCATTCTAAATTTCCAATCATAGCAACTAAATTTATTATCAGATGAACAGTTGACCTTACTTAGAACGGGAGTAGGAGTTGTCGGTAGAAGTGGCAACGAAGTAGCTTTTGTCTGAATTTCTGATGGCCGAACTTCAACACTGACGGATGTCTTGAAGGTCACAGCGGTCTACGCGAAAATATAAACCAATATTTTCCATAGTGCCTTGTACCGCCAAAGATGAAGATGAATCTGTCAGTTTGTTACTTGTAATTACGAGGTCTGATTTTCTTGCTAAATGCGGCAAAGAGCAGAAATGCCTTAAGCAACTCGAGAAACTCACTTCCTTTACCGAGAGAACTTAAAAGAGAAGATGACATAATGGCGTTGGAAGGCAGAAGTGATTCATCTTTAGCTGTTGAATTTGTAACACGTCGAAAGTTACTAAGACAGCCTCTATATGTTCGTTGCTTACAAGAAAGTGTCAGATTGTTTAGTGGAGAAGATTCTGTAGAAATAGAGTCGGTCAAGTTTTGAAATAAATCTGCATGAAAAACGCCCATCATTACTGCAGTTAAAAATAATCGATGAACAAGCCTTTGTAATTAGGACAAGGGCACAGAAACCGGACTTCGTAATTGTAGCACATTCCACCATTTGGTTGGTTCTTGTTTATGCATACCAGTCCCATAGCTGGTGAGCAAAATAGATTTTGGCCTGTTTTCAGTGCTTCTTGATCTACATAAAAAGAACGTTTCTTTTCACATCGTTACAATGGCAACGACCTAACGATTGGATGTCCTGCGGCATTGTACAGCGCCGAGACGGTCGCAGATAGGGCAAGAAAATAAGTTACGCTGCTCATAATCTCCAGTGCCTCCAGGACCGTCTCTGTCGAGCCACGCTGTCCAACATCCCAAGCCTAAACGCCTGGATCATACATAATCTTATAGAGCAAATGCCATACGCAAGTCAAACGGAGGTTTTGTTGGAGCTAGGCGAGTAAACATTAGTTTCATTACGATAAACTTTGCTGGAGCCTACCGTCAACGTAGTTGCAGGGACAGAGAAACTTTACTTCGTAGTCGAGGCACGTTTTACCCCAATCCTGGTCGGAATTGACGCAGAAGAACTCCACTGATGGCGAGCAGGTCAATTTTCTTCCGGTCAACTTGGCATCTATGTCTTGGTATGGACAGAACTGAGACTTCATAAATGTTTTATTCTGCTGTGTTACGAGTGTGAACTGTTCTGCAACGAACTGCTTCGGGTTGCTCGCATACTTTGTATCCTGCATTGCGAAGAGTTTCTAATTTTTCATAATCTCCAGTCCAACCTGGGTTATCAATAATGAACCAATCTGTCCAACATTCTAAATTCCCAGACGCTACAACTACATTTATTGTCTGATAAGATGTTGACCGTACTTAAAGCGGGAGTAGGCGTTGTCAGTATATGTGTCAAGGACATAGTTGACGCCTGAATTTCTGCCAGTCGTATTTCTGCTTCAATTTTTATTTGGATGTTTACAGTCATCTACACAGGAATTGAAATAGATGTCTAATTCAGCTACTCTCACCGTCATAGGTGAAGGTGAAGCCGTAATTTTGTTACTAGTAGATACGATGCCAGATGTCCCTGCTGGTTGAAGTGTGGGAACTGGCGTACTTCTCAAGCTAGAGAACTCTCCTGAACTCGGAGATAAGGTTCTTGAGGAACACGTATCTTGAATCATTCAAAATGATTGACAACAGTCAATTGAGCATTATTACAAGTTTATCTGTCAAGCGCGATATCTTAGCAATAAGAGGTTCTCCTGCAGTTCCTTCACGCACAGCCCTTATATGTACCAAGACCTGCTTTGCTGCACCGTGAAGACTGAGACTCGCTTTAACGTCGGTTACACTTGGATACATGTATGGTGTACCTTGACGATGTCCTCGTTCACTCCCGCACGTTTACGGATCACCTCGACCCCCTGCGGGCTGTCTTTCTACGTCTTCGTGGCGCTGGTTTAAAACTACGCACCGAAAAATGCCAGTTTCTCCGTCCGGAGGTTCCGTACTTGGGCCACGTCGTTAGCGCTGCTGGAGTTTCTACCGATCCAAGCAAGATTTCAAAAGTACGCGACTGGCCGGTACCGTCTTCGAAATCCGACATACGTTCCTTTGTGAACTTTGCCTGTTATCACCGCCGGTTTATTCCGGATTTTTCCGCCATCGCTGCACCATTCCACGACCTCGCCGCGCCACGCACATTGTTCTCTTGGACAACAACAGCACAGACGGCGTTCAAAACGCTTAAGGCAAAGCTTACGTCTGCTCCGGTGCTGGCATTCCCCTGTTTCAACACTCAGTTTTGCCTCAAAACCGACGCCAGTGATATCGGGCTCGGCGCTGTTCTCACGCAAATTATTGACGACGTGGAGCGACCGATCACTTATGCTAGTAAAAAGCTCGATTCAGCGGAGCGCATTTATAGCGCAACGAAAAAGGAGCTGTTTGCTGTGAAATGGGGAATGGCGCACTTTCGTCCCTATCTTCTCGGAGCAAAATTCGTCGTCGTTACGGATCACCGCCCCCTTGTGCACGTTCGCACCATGAAACAGCCCGCCGGAAGAATGGGTCGTTGGCTGCATGCTATCAGTCAGTTTGATTTCGAGGTGGTATACAAACCCGGGCGACTTCACACGGATGCCGACGCGCTGTCGATGATCTGCGCCGCTACGACGCTTCTTCCCTCAGTTTCATCGGACGTGCTTATCGCTGCTCAAGCCGCCGATCCCGCTATTGCTGCGGTAATTTCTTGTCTACGTGCGGGCGCCGACCGTCCACCGGCTGCAGGCATGTGGAGAACTGGAGCACTTCGACGTTTTCGCCAAATATGGTGTCAGCTTGAGATCGGCGGCGATGGCGTGTTGTACCGCAATACCCGTCTTGGAGCACAACTAGACAAAACGAAGATTCTGGTTGTACCGTCGACTCTCGTTCCGGACGTTTTGCAGCAAGTTCACGCCGACCCTATGGGTGGACACTCTGGCGTCAACAAAACCATTGCGACTCTAATTCAGCGCTACTATTGGCCCGGTTTCTCTTTGTCCGTTGACGACTACATTCGTCACTGCAGCACCTGCCAGAAAACAAGCCCGGCCGTGCCGCGTCCGAAAGCACCCTTGCAACCGATTCCAGTTGGAGGACCCTTTGAGATGATCGCGATGGATTTCTTAGAGCTACCACGTACCGCCCGCGGCAACCGCTACGTGTTGGTGGTTTCCGACTATTTTACCCGCTGGCCAGAAGCTTTTGCCACAGCCGACCAGAAGAGCAAAACAGTCGCGCGCATTCTCATGGACGGAGTCGTGGCGCGACACGGCCTGCCTCACGTACTGCACTCGGATCAAGGACCGAGTTTCGAAAGCAAAGTCATCCGTCATCTTTGCGACTGGCTTGGCATTCGAAAGACGCGCACTACGCCGTATCACCCACTGGGCGACGGCTTGGTGGAGCGGTTTAATCGAACGCTATTAGGCAAGCTACGAGCTTACTGCCACAACAACCCGCATGATTGGGATCGCTATCTGGACACCGCGTTAGGATCGTACCGGACGTCCACGCAAACGTCGCTAGGCGCGTCCCCTTTTGAATTATTGTATGGGCGGCGTCCTCGTCTCCCCACCGACGCGGCATACGGAACGTCCTTTTCTGACGCAGTCGACACAGGCGAACACCTACGAAAAATCCAAGCTCGCATGGCCGCTGCCCGAGAAGTGGTTGACGCCACACGTACGGCCGCTCAAGACCGCCAACAACGAGGAGCCCCAGTTCACCACGAGATTTACGATACCGGGGATTTAGTGTACCTCCACAACCCTGGTTGTCTGCGTGGCAAAGCTCACAAGCTACTTTCGGTCTGGGACGGACCGTTTCGTATCGTCGACACAAAAGGAAGTCACGTTTACGTCATCAGCCCGGTCGACAAGAAAGGCAGAAAGCGTTGCGTCCATCATGACCGGTTGAAGCGATGTTATCGTAGACGTGACGGTGATCTCGATGTCCACGACACCGAGCAAGCGCCGTCAGGGGAGCCCTTGTCTCGCAGACACGCTCCTGCGGAAGAACAGGCAAATTCCTCTACACCGCCGTTGGAGAGTGAACGACAGTCTGTGCGTGATATAGAGATCGACAACCGTAATAACGGGACGGTCGAGGACAGCGAGCCTGCGTTCACTCTTCCAAACACGGCTTTTATGCTGTCACCAACCGCAGGCCTCGTCGAGCGAACGGAACCGATAGCGGAAGAGCCCGATACGGACGTTCCCGCGGGAGTTGATGAGACCGTTCCGAGAGTGGAAGCCCGCAATGCTGATGTCCCCGAGCCAACCGCGCTGAACGAGGGACCTCCAGTTCAGTTAGTGCCTGTTCGCGAACCGGAACCCCGGAGCCTCCACGCCGCACCATCCGGCTGCCTCGACATTTCGACGGATTTGTAATGACGTCGCGCGCCGACGAGGAGGACGAAAACGACATTTGAGATTTGAGAACCCCCTAGAGTATGCAGTGGTGTGGTAAAGTAAGATACGGGACTTAATAAGGGAGGGTAGAATGGGCGTGTAAAGGAAATATAGATCAGTCTTGGTTCTGATTCGAGTAGGCGAGGATCTCGTTTATTACACAAGGACGACGTCGATCAGCTCCATCGACAAACAAAGACTTTGGACATTTCGGACGATCGATCTGCTTTGGAAAAGGAGATCTTGTAAGACAACGGACTCGTGGAAGAATTCACGATGAGCTTTGACTTGCGCATGCTCAGAGTCTTTGACCTGACCACATTTGCATAGAACGAACATGGCGCAGCCAAACCGCTGGATCACCCACGATCGCACTCGATGAAGAAGTGCGGCGAAGAAAGCGAACTGGCTTTGACGCCCAGAAGGGACCCCCTTTCGGGTCCTTCTCAATCGAACGTCGTATTCGGGCTAAGAGACGTTGCTCTGTGGACGAAAGACGCTTTCGAGAAGTAAGGTTTGCGTCGTCGCGCCAAGTAGAAATAAGGGAGTGTTTGTAAATGGGGCTCCTATTTAGGAACCTTGGTTTTCGAAGTCGATTCGTGCTAAACTGTGGCAACGAGGTGATTCGGTAGGCTGAGAAAAGGTAAGTCGTTCATTTCTAGGTTTTATCCGTCATGAGAAAAGGAGCGTGTCGACGGACCGCGCCCACTAAGTGGGAGTGGTCATTTCTTGTTCAGCCTGTTCCATATTTATTATCCATGTATATCATCGAACTTCTATTCTAGAAGTACAGATGTCATTTAAATCGTCACCTTCCATTTCCACTGTCCGTTCATCATAGAGATGTAGTTTTAGGTAGTCGGATAGAGGAATAACTTCATTAAATAATAAATTAATAACTTCTGCTCTCTTTGCTTTAGATTCCTCACCATCATCATTACCACAGCCACGAAATTTTCTTTGTGCACGTGATGTGTATGCCTAGAATGTTCCTATGATACGGCCAAGCACCTTGTTATAAGAAGATGAAAGAAAGCGTTTCCGATCGACAGTGTAATAGGGTGCATGATCGACGGTACAACTTCCCTTCCTGTTTGTATAAAGCGGATCGTTGATCTTCCAACGTAACGCGCGTTGATTTCCAGAAGCTAGTGCCGCTAACAGTCGCTAACCACCTGGAGTTCTCAAGCCTCTAGCTGGTATAGGAACAGGCGATTTCTTTCTCTCATGCCCTTATGTCCTATTTATAGACGTTTATAGCAATGATTGTAGAAGTTACAACGATTTTAAAAAATTCTCGTCGTCGCAACATTATCGAAAACTGTCGTCAAGCATGTTCATTGTCAGACGGAGTGCACTGACGTCGATATTCACTGTTTCTACGCTGCGTGAGAAGGATTCTAAAAATGCATTACTAAGGCATCCCACGAAAATGAATAAATATGCAGGCTTCAGCTTTGGACCGTGTCAAAATCATCGCAGCTTACAGTTAAATACCCATACCTCCTGACACGATTCTCAGAATCATTCTCTACGTTTGACGGTTTCCAATTGAATTGGTGCAGTGCCTGCGTCTCCTAGTGAAATCTGAACCGTCTTATACGCTGCAGTAAAACCGTTCCTAATCGCCCTTAGCCGTGCTTTTGTTAAGTTCCTGGCAAGGAAGGGGATGAGGGATGTGAATATTGTACTGTAGATGCGAGTTGAACAGACTCGAAAAAGCTTGTTTTTAGTTTACTGATTTCACGCATTTTAATAAAATCAATTATATCCCGGTGTGGGGGAGGATCAAAGGCGCCGACGGGGTGATAAACCTCGTATCATCCCGGGATGATATATATCACCCCTGCGGTCGTCATTGACGACGGCGATATAAGGTTATCGGCCGTCGTCAATGACGACCGCAGGGTGATATATATCATCCCGGGGAAAAGGGGCCCTTACATGCGATTTACCTGCTACATCTTACGCGACAGTTCGGAGAGAGTTCGGTCGAAGTGAACTAACACTCTAAGTCTTACAGCGAAGCAATTTTACGCGTGCAATCAGTGGTGTCGCTAAGGGTGGGCCAGGTCGGGCCAGGCCCGACCAAAATTTCTGTGGTCCGACCAAAAAAATTATTTTCTTTTTCTTTGTAAAATAAAAATTGGTTGGTTTACTTGTTAGTGTAGTTTCTTAGGGTTAGGGTTGGTAAAAATAATGCTTTAGTAAGGATTCGGGTAGAGTATATCTGAAAAGAAAAATTAACGTAATGACCCCGCCCACTCAAAAACTTTCGGATTAATAGGCACTCCTGCGCCTCACGGCGCCTACGCCTATCGTTGGTCCGACGGTTCGCCATTTGTGTATTCGAACTGGAATAATTTGGACGTTCACGGCAAAACGGAATTATGTGGCGCCGTCATTCCTCGATGGAGTAGAGCTTCTACTTTTCCTTATCGTATGAGTTGGTCTCTCGTATCCTGCATGTCTCGAAACCGATTCATCTATGAAAAACCGATGAGTGGGTTTAGTTATTGCTTTCGAAGATTTATGAAGAGAAGGTTTGTTTTTGTCGTAGATTGCGTCGTTCGACTTGTCGACGGCTTTACTCCGAATCGCGGCAGCCTGGAGATTTTTGTAGACGGCGAGTGGAGCCGTGTCTGCATAGGGCGAAATCGTATGCCAACGGCGTTCGCAGTTTGTCGACATTTGAATTACCGACGTCCTTTCTTTGTCCGTGCGTTGAACCGCTCCGCCGAGGAAATCAGAAAAAATTTCTCGCACATTGTCTATTGTACGTGGAATGAGGCTCTCAGCTGCACGTATAATAGAGCCACTGGCGAAGAGGAGATATTTTTATCATGTCAGTCCGCTCAATAACGCGTTCAATTAGAGTACAGCTTGCAGGGGACACATTGCTCCGAAAGGGATTACTGGAGGTTTCTACTGATGGTAGTTGGAAGAAAGTTTGCGCTCTTGGCAGACACCTACTATCAAAACTACCTCAGGCTACTTGGGATTCGATAGTGGAGGGATGAGATTCATTTCTGCTTCCAGCAGAGGGGGTGATTGGGGGACGTTTTAAGGTATCTGTATGTCAAATTCAATTGAAAAATGCAGTTTTAAGAGATTATTTTTCAAGCGCTGTATTGACTTCATTTTTGTCGAATGCTATAGATCAGAATGGCAAGTCAGGCTTGTGAATACCGTTCATAATGTGCCAGAGACAGAGGGAACAATTCAAGTTTTTGTCTTCAACGTGTGGAAATACATGTATGTCTGTGAAGACAAGTGGAACATTAATGCAGCTCAAGTGGTTTGCAGCGAGTTAGGCTATGAGAAGGCAATCTCGGCAAAAAGAAACTCTGAATTAACTTCAAGCAACCGAAAGTGGTCTCCGTTGAAAGTGCTTTGTCACGGAAACGAAACAGCTCTTAGACGCTATACGCACTTTAAATCCATATCCGGTCAACAATGCAAAGCTGCTGGACTCGTTTGCAAAGAAAAAGAATGTAAGGAAAGCTATTTATTTCCTCAATAAATTTGCAGTATACTTATTTATAGATTGCCCATCAGGGAGGTCTTTGTTTGCGGACTACTGTTACACTGTTTCCCATCGCATGCCCTATTACGGCAAAGTCATCGAAAGTGGAGGATGTGGTCCGGTCAATAGTGTTAGCATTAGCAGTCCTCACGAACAGGCTTTCGTGCTGTCTCTTCTTGCTGACATTAAAGAAGATGTTTGGATTGGCTTGAAGAGGAAAGATGGCGAAGCATTCGGATGGCGTAACAAGGAACCTCTAAGGTTCTTATGATTGGACTGAACGACATTTTCTTTCGTACGTTGCGTCTTTAGGCACGTCTTGTGGGCTATTGGAGAACCGCAATCCTTTAATAGGTGCGTTGTGATTGACCCTCTCGATGGCTACTGGAAAACGTCCGATTGTTACCGTAGCAGACAAATAGTATGCAAAGTTGCTCTTTGTAAGATGTTCGACTTGATTTTTGAACATACCGCATCTCACGTCATTTTTTGTTTTCTTTTCTAGTCAACATTAGTAGAGAAATTCGTGAAGCTACGGATTTGTCAGCAAAAGGTTCGTGTGGAGAGCACGAACTCCACTTCAAAAATGCGCGCTATTATCAGTCTAAGGAAGACATTGAGCTCGTATCGCAAGAACGTGCTTATCAAATTTGCGAAAATCGTAATTCTAGTCTGGCTTCGATAGACACTCTACACGAAAACGCTTTTATTGCAAAGGAAACATCACCGGTTAAAGGATCGCTCTATTGGATTGGTTTAGTCTACAATCGTACCTCGGTCAAAAAAAGCTTTTAATGGCTTAGTGAGGCTTTGGTCAATTTCACTAAGTGGGCAATGTATGAGCCAGCGGTACAAAATAGGAACAGTCGGAGTTGTGTTTTGTTTGGATCGAACGGGCAAGAGTTTGTCTGGTCTGTTTCAAACTGCTCTAAAAAGGCTGGATATGTCTGCAAAAGTACATTAGGAAGCTACACTCTAAGGCCATTTTAAATAATTAATGATAATTGTGTTATAGGATTGCTGAAGAAATCGAATGAAAGTATCTCAACTGCGCCTAAAACTGCAAATGGGTGTCATTTTTAAAATTTTATTTTTTGCCAAGATCAGTCGTTTCTTTAGCTGTTTACGTTTGTCATAACGGTTGGACGATGCTTGGCAACCGCTCTTGCTTCAAACGAATTAACCAAAAGAAGACGTGGCAGGATTCTGTGACTAACTGCGAGATAATGGGAGGCTCTCTGGCCAGAATATTGTCTGTTCGAGAGCACGATCGCCTTAACGCTAACATTCTCAACAGTGAAGAGGCTTGGATTGGACTTAATGACGTTTCAATGAGGGCTTTTACGTTTGGAAAGACGGCTTGTCTTTAGTTTACGTGAACTGGGGTGCATCCGAAGCTGAAAAGAGCGCTTTCTTACGAAGAAAACATGATTGTGTAGCTGCATCATCAAGTTTTTGGACAACACATAATTGCATTGAGAAGAAGCCCAGCGTTTGTTTTATGAGTGCAAGTCTAGGTATGTCGGTCGAGGCTAAGGAGCGTCTTTTACAACGTGATTTCTATAGATGATGATGAATGCTGCAACAACACGAACATTTGTCACGTCAACACAACTTGTGAAAATACATATTCTTCCTATAACTGCAGCTGTAATTCCGGCTTTACTGGAAATGGGACAACATGCAAAGGTTGGATTATTAATCAGGGAGTGCACATTTTCACTTATTCTTGGATTGCAGATATCGACGAATGTGATCACATCTCTAACGATAAAAGTCAAAGATGCATTAACACCGTTGGGTCATATGAGTGCGTTTGCGAAAATGGATATGCAGGCAATGGCAGTCACTGCGTTGATATAAACGAGTGCAATTTGGCTATAACGAATGTCATTCCCAGTCTACATGCATACACGAAGACGGCTCTTACCGCTGTATGTGTCTACCTGGCTGGACAGGAAACGGTAGTTTTTTGCACTGATGTCGATGATTGCGACATAATGAGTCCATGTCATTTAAATTCGAATTGCAAAAATCAGATTGGTTCATTCGTGTGCACTTGCCTGCATGACTGGAAGGGAAACGGTTTTATCTGCGACGACATCAACGAGTGTGAGATGAATAACTCATTGTATTCGAAAGCCACTTGCACAAATGAGGATGGCTCCTACTCGTGTACTTGTCTTCGAGGCTGGACTGGAGATGGATTCACTTGCTCCATACACTGATGAATGCTTCGTTGGAAAAACGTGCTACCGTAGGGCAATGTGTAACAACACAGAAGGATCGGTTCAATGCTGGTGCTGCAGTGGTTATGCGGGCAATGGAACCTATTGCGAAGGTACCTAAATAAAATTCTTCATTGAGTTTGAAAGTGGCAGTATTAATTTTTATTGTCTTGCAGTTGTTGCAGTCGCGTCGAGATCTCTAACGATGATCATTTCGCCAGTCGTCAGCACGATTACTCTGATCTTTTTCGCCGTTATAATTTTTGTTGCCTATGCTCGACGCGGAGCTCAACGGTTCGGATGGTCGACCTTTAGGATCTTTCTTCGCCGAACCACCCGAACAATGGGAAGTTAACCGTGGCGACATGACTCTTCTCGAAAAGCTGGGCGATGGCTTCTTTGGCGTTGTGAACAAGGCGTATCTTTTTCGCACTCCAAAGAGGAGACTTTCGAGTCGTCTTTCGAGTCGCCTTTCGAGCCGACTTTCCATCTTTTCAAGCCAATCTCGAAAGGATTCGACTTTCTCTGCAAGTGAGAAGTCGGTTGTTGCTTGTAAAATGCTCAAAGGTATATACATGCTCGTGTTTTGTACTTATTGATTTTTTTGTTTACATTGTCTCTTATGTTTGTAGGATCGAATGTGGAAAATGAAGAGTTCCTAGACGAAATCAAGCTGATGAAGCGGATTGGTCAACATCCTCATATTGTCAGCCTGGTTGGATGCATAACGACAAACACGCCGTTCTGTCTCATTGTGGAATATTGTCTTCACGGTGACCTTCTCAACTACCTCAGAAAAGAAAGACCCAACAAAGTGAGGACGGCCGAAGCTTTACTTTTAGTCACAACTCTGTTGTTTCTTTTGCATTAGCGTATTGAACAGGACCAACTGTCGTCGAATAAAAGCATCTCCATCTCTAGCTTTGATATCGAGGCGCGTGAATAAACTCTTTAGCAGCAAAGTACCGTTGACTATTCTTTTAACATTCGTTTTAGGATGAAACGCTCACGTTGCCGCTCGACTGCGACTCAGTTAAGCATCAAAAGCGTGAGATGAATGATGATTTGAGTGAAACTACAGACTCAGACTCGGCTACTGACGGTAAGACTTTCGAGAAGTCAAAAGGTACGTAGAGGCACAAAAATTTATTTTACAAAGGTGAAGGTGAAAGCGGCAGCAGTGATGTTGGTTGCAAATGGAGGTCTTCCGATTTAATATCATTTATGTAGCAAATTGCATCTGGAATGGTGTGCTTATTAAGTATATAGATAATAACTTGGAACTTATTCACTCTGCTTGGTTGGCACTTTTAGGAATATCTTGCTGGTAAAGGTTTGGTTCATCGTGACTTAGCGTGTCGAAACGTGCTCGTGTGCGAAAAAGAACTTCTTAAAGTATCCGACTATGGACTAACGAGATCCGTCTATCAAGATAGCGTGTATTCTCAAAAGACCGCGAGACGTCTCCCTCTACGATGGATGTCTATCGAAGCCATGACGCATCGTCTCTTTTCCGAACAGAGCGACGTGTAAAACTAATGTTTGATGATTGACTCAGAGCGCGTTTTGCTATAACAGATTCTCGAATGTATAGGTGTAGTCATGTGGGAAATATGTACACTCGGTAAGCTTAGCCATGTGATTTTTCTCTCCATTGAACATTTTAGCCCTGTAGGCTCTTTGCGTATCAAGTGAAAAACTTCTGTCGTATTTACGAAGAGGTAACCGGTTGAGCTGCCCAGAGAACTGCTCCGTTGACCTGTGGGTAATTTGTTTTGTGATTATGGCCAGTTATTTATTGCCATGGTCTTGCAGGTACGAGATGATGTCTGCATGTTGGCACGCAGATACTGAAAAGCGCTCATCATTCTCGAGTCTTAGGCAGCATCTTGGAAAAATGGTAGAAGCAAAGCAACAGAGCAAATACGTCGTGTTTGATGCTACAAGCCCTCATTGTTCTTGCGAGGAAATGGAATCATGGGATGAAACAATGGAGTCGGAAAGCGATCTTGATTCCTCTGAGATCAATGAAAAACAGTTACTTTCAGGCAAGAAGCAATTCTTTTGCGTATGGCTGTTTTTTTCGTTGTTGTTTTTTCGTTGTTGATACAGCTGTATTTCTTGTTTAATCCATGTTCTCAAAATTTTAAACATACATATATCGCTTTGTTTTCTAGGTCTGTGTCAATGGCAACACGAGTGAATTTGATGATGAAAAAGAAGAGGGGTCTTCCTGATAAAAGTCCAAGACGTATGTTACCATGGAGACGACGACTGTGGTCATTTTATTGACGGAACTTATGTTATCTGGGTCTGTGACTATGACAACACGTCTGCACGTAGTCTTTTTTTGATATCACTTTGGAGATTCAAAATTCTAAAAAATTGTGACAAAAGCTGATAAAAGTTTACTGTCCCTGATTAAATTAGGAACCTCGGTGGCGATGCCAAACATACTTCTGACCCGTATGTCCGGGTATTATAAACAGTTTTTCCTCGTTATTTGTTGAAAAGCAGCCTACCTCGATCTACGCGGGCATACGGGCATTAGCAAAGGCAAACGACAGTCTTAGTCTCTCAGAGCTTATTCCATTGCAATTACGTATCGCGAATAAGAAATTTTGTTCATTAGCCCTGTCTATGATGGTGCACAACGTTTTGGATCTTAATAATTCGACACGTGATTTCGAAACACAAACAATGGCAGATCGTCTTGTTTATCAAAGGAACTGGGACGATTGATCGACCTGGGGATGGCTAGAAGATCTTTAAAGGAACCGGACACGCGAACGTACGAAAGAATCCATTGCCAGAGCCCTAGTTACATCAGTACGAAGAAGGCATATGCATCACTGGTGGTCAGGCAAATAGAACATCGAGAGACTTTGAGCATAAGAACAGCGTCGGCTCGGCTTACGTCTGGGGATTTCAAGTAGAAAGCTCTGGACACACGTGATAAGAAGTACCGGGTTAAATGCATATCTATCAATTGCGTGAATATACTAAAATCGAGCCAATCTAAACACGGCACAAAGAAAAAAGCACTCGACTGACTTTGTCTCAATACGAAGTGCCCGTCAGCGAAAAAAAATGATAAAAAAAGTCACACCCCTAATCGTCACCTGATCGGATGGCAAAAGGAAGATCTTCGCTGCCACCGCTTGCGCACAAATATCTGAAAACACGAGGCCAGTATCCAAACATCGAAGCAACGTACTTACCCGAAACGACGAAAGAAGAGCGCGTCTGTGTTAGCGTGACCAAGGTCGCACCACGTGGAGGTCCAGACGCTTCGCAACCCAGTCGACCCTCACCAACGGCATGAATTGGATCAGAACCCACCTTGGGTGAGCCCCCGAGGTTCGTTGCCACCCCGGGAGACGACTATCGCCACCGCCGAAGAGGCCCGCTCATCGTGTGCTCGACGTGGAGGAGAGCCGGCCAACGTCGACGCTGTCCCATTTTACACAGTAGAATAAATCTACGGTGAAACGGAGCGAGTTGAAGCGCTCCACCGTCGAAAAGACGGCGGCACTCCGATCCGGAAGCCCCTAGAGGTCTTAGGGTAGTCTCGTTCCCAGCCCCTCCCCCTCCGTTAATATCACTACGGGGAGAGGGTCTGGGGACATGCCTTTGTGCACCGCTCCCCCCGATTTTGGGTGGGCGATAATTGGATGACGTAGTAGCGGCGAAGTAGCAAGTGCACGCGCGAAGTAGCAAGTGCACACGCGATTCAGCGTTGCGCGTCGATTTCTAGCTACACGGATCGCAAGAATCTCGCTCTATAGGGTATGCGCTGCAAAAACGGTTTCGCCGGCAGTAGTCGGCGAGTGCGGTGCGAGATAAGCGCACACGAGCGCAGATCTCTATACCGGCGAAACCGTTCTGCTGCGCCCCTTTGCATACCCTATAGAGCGACTCGGAGATTCTCGCGATCCGTACTGTAATGTAGCTGGAAATCGACGCGCAAAGCTGAATCGCTACTTCGCGCGTGCACTTTGCTACTTCGCGGCTACTACGTCATCCAATTATCGCCCACCCAAAATTGGGGGGAGCGGTGCACAACGAGATCAAAGGCATGTCCCCAGACCCTCTCCCCGTAGTGATATTAACGGAGGGGGAGGGGCTGGGAACGAGACTAGTCTTATGGTTGCGCCTCTAATCACTTCCAGATCGTTGCTCCAGGACGATTGCGTCGGTCGAATCGATGGCCCCTCTGGCTCCCTGTCTTCCAACGACTCACAGAGCGTACGAGCGAGTTCTCAAGCGACGGGGTTACGTAAAGAGGGAGAGCGTCGTGCACGACTTTATGTAGCTCGTGCACGAACGATGACGCGGGCTCTTCTCTCATTGGACGATGGGTGTGCGTAATTAACCGCAACGATGTCACGAGAGACAGCGTTGCCTTTTGCACCTCTACGCACAACCAAAAATGGTAATAATTGGAGTGATCACGCGCGTGCAGCGTTTGTCCCAAAAGAAGAGGGAAACAAGAGACGAACACGTGCACGCGTGCATGGTATAGCCGGATGTGACGTCGACGCCTCGCGAAACGCGACGAAAGCGCGACAAAGAGCGACCAAAAACGTTCAAACGCTTTCGAACAAGTTCGCTTTCTGAAGAGAACGCAGCGAACTCGATCGAAGCTTAACGAAATAGAGCATTCGCGAGATATCGAGCCCTAGCTCTGTACAATTTCAGTTTGGGGGGGGGGGGGGGGGGGGGAGCACAATCGATAAAACGACCAAAATTACGTTGCATGTGTTCGTGGGAATGGAGAGGAACACTTTCGCTCACCTGCTTCGAATGCGTGCTTGGATCGACGCACTGTCGACGTCGGATCGAGGCGCTTGGACGACGATTTTACCTCATTTCGATCAATATTCAGTCGCGAAGACATAATCGATCGTCCAAAATGCATAAAAATCGAGCAGCGGAGAGAAGAGAGTCGAGGACGAGCACGCTAAGATTCAAGATGGAGGACAAGACACTTGTGGACGCGACGTTATTATTCTGTCAGTCGATATTCTAAAGGCCTACACCTAGTGTGCCCAGTTGACGCGTCTCAATGTTTCCTTATCCCCGAAGAGACGAATTCGAAGCTCGCCCCCCTCCGTCGTAAGTCCAACTCTTTTCTCCGTTGCTCAAGCGAAAATTAAGACGTTGGTCTCCATGAAGATTAAAGGACGAAGTTCACAATGGCCCTTGCGGAAAAAAGTATCGTGGCCCGAGTGATTCTGAATGCCCAAATGGGGCCTCACCTGTCCTTTCTATTCTATCGTTCCATTGTGTTATCGTTATGGAGACTCCACGGAATGTACGAGCTTTTTTACTTTTGTGTACGTCGATATAATGTTTGTGAGGCCCCTTTTGTATCGAAGGCATAGAAGAAATCTTACGTTTTTAAACGTTAGGAAAAAATAACAGTGAAGGATTAAACAGTGATCTTCACTGTCGTAAAAGATGTACCTGTTTAATTCAACTGGGTATGAAAGAATTTCCAAAAATTGACTGACAGTGTTAGACCTTAGGGTCTTGAAAGAACGTCTGTCAGACATTTAGACGACACTAGAGAGTACACTTACTCAACTATTCCTTTGCACAATTGACACAACATGCATGCACACATATAGTGTATATACCCAGAATCAGAAAAACATTGGGGAACAGCAAGATGATTTGACAACACGGTTTACAACTTCTAATTTCGATTTTCACAGAGTCAGTTAAACCGTCAATACTTTTCGACAACAGGACGGACAACAATAGCCTTCGCTTCTTCATTGACGTAAACATTCAAGGCAACGCTCCACTTAGACGTGCTTCTCCATTTTGCCAATTTGGCAAGGAAGCCGTGAATGTTCAGGAATTTCTCATACTTGGAAAAATACTCCTGACTTTCGATTTGCCTGATTCCCTCTCGCTCATCAGACGGATTCATTTTCACTTCGACCATTATTCCGCATTTTTTCGAGTGCACGACAAAGTGAGGCCGCACGCCTTCTTCTAGAGCGAGAGAAGGATGCACTTCGAGGGAGCCGTGAGATTGTTCCATCAGTATACGCAAAGCAATCGTGAGAGAAGATAAATGAAGCTCAAGAAGGTTAGAAGCCCGCTCGTCGAATCCCTCGTCTTCAAAGATTTTAGATGGCAGGTTCTCCTTAACGGAACCCATGTGACAAGCCCATTGGAAAATATCTTGGTTCTCGAGAGCTTCCGTTGTCTTGTCAAACATTGATCTTTGCATCATTTTTCTTCGATTCTAAAATCGACGAGCAATTATTCCCATCGTACGAAATAACAGTGAACGATAATCGCTCATGCATGGGGGTGGGTCTAAGATTAAACCCGATGAACGGTTTAGGGGTCCTCTGTGAAAATATACAAAGAACCGGTTTACTTCTTGGTCGCGAGTGAGCTTCGGCACGCTCTTGGTACACACTTACAGCTCGATCGTTCGCAGGGAAGTCGCTCAAAGCGCAGGGCTCTTCGTGGTTGGTGTTGGCGCGCGTTAGAAATTTTGTTGATGACGTCAAGGTGACGACAGATGGCGCTTAAAACAAAGAATATGATCACAGATAGCTAAAGTGCACTAAATATAGCTCTGTGAAAAACCGCGTTGTAAAAAAGTAAGTGAAATGTTGCAAAATGCTTGATATTTAGTTGATCGAGTGGGCATTTTTCTAAAATTTTTTGATATTAATTCTACAAGTGCATTTAATGATGTTCTCTATATTATAGTTTAATGAGCTAATAATAATTGTAAGCTGAAGCGCTGTAGTCTACATGTATATGTGTATCTCTGCTGTTTAGGTTTCTGATGACGTTTACGTATGTACGACGTCTGAGGTCTGATCACGTGAACGTTATGCTGATTCCCGCAGATTCCCGCGTCTTTGTCCATGTGACTGTAAGTATTTTACATCAATGGCACGTGCCAAACTCGTCCCTGCGATCTTATTGGTCGTTCAGTTACCCGCATTGATCGGGCAGTTGCCTCACCGAACGCCTTCGCACACAACGTTCCTCCGATCGCACCGCGCTGCTGAAGTTAGCACGATACCCGCTCGATCTTTCTCGCTCTCGGAGAAGAACTGCGACAAAGAAAAGCGACTATAGGCACCAATGGCAAGCGCTCATAGGTAAATTCGAGTCGTTTTTGCCCGAAAAACTCGTCCATTAACAGCTACGTCGAACGATCGATCGTTGTTCGTTTCATCACTGCCGAAAGCCTTGCTCGCGCTGCATTCTGAAGGCTCTAAAGCGACGCAATGGAAGAGGGGCCCCTTTCGCGATCGCACGAAGTCTTTTGCTGAGAGGCGCTGCTTGTAAAACGAAAGGGACAAGGTATGCGTTACGCACAGCGTTGGAAAGATATGAGTTGTTTTTGTGAAAAGGGGGGCCTTTTTTGGATATTTTTTCCCAAGTCCATTCAACTGTGGGCAGCAACGAGATTCAGTAAGCTTCGAAAATGGTACGCCATTCATTTCTAGGTTTTATTTGCGAAATACGCCTCGTGGCGACCCCGCCTCCAGTATGGGTGTGGTTATTGGCTCTTTAGCTGCCGAAAGACAAGTCTTTCATTCACTAGGCTATAGGTGTCAAAGAACAGTTATGTAAAGACCACGCCAACAATGTGGGTGTGGTCAGAATGTTCCATGATCCATATAATCATTAGCATCGTGAAACTTCTAATCTAATTAGAAAAACAGAAGTCATTCATATCTTAAAATTATTTTCACTTTGTTCAATTTCATTCTAATTTACAGTCCATCTTTAGTTACCTTCAATTTCCACTCAGACCATTCATTAATTTTCATAGAGACTTAGCGTTTATGAAGTAGGATAGAGGGATATAATAAACACTAATAATTGAAAAATAATGATTAACTTTATATACCTATAATTTTAGCTTGCACGTTCGTTTTGTAACCTATTTGCTTCGGCAGGGGCACTGGAGGGATCGTCGCAAGGGGCCAACGGAAGATACCTCGTATGGTTTTTCCAGGTCTACAAGGCCACACTACAGTATTGGGGACGAAAGCTCGTTGTTCTACAAGTTTACGAAAGCGCTGGAAAACCAAGATGTTTTTCAATGGGCCTGTCATTTAGGCTCCACTTTAGAGCAACCCCCATCTCGTATCTTTGAACCAGACGGACGCGACAAGATGCCTTGTAACTTTGTTGAGACTCATTTATTATCTCTCTGGAAAACTTTACATATTCTGGCGGCATTGTCTGCCGTCGGGAGCATAGAAGTGCATTCTGATCTCGCTTTAGAAGAAGACGTGCGACCTCACTTCGTGGTGCACTCGAAAAGATGCGGAATAATTGTCGAAGTGAAATTGAATCCGTTCGATGAGAGAGAAGGGATTCGGCAAATAGAAAGTCAGAAATATTTTTTCAAATACGAGAATTTTCTGAAGAATGGATTTCGTCCCAAACTGGAGAAATGGAGTCAAACGTCAAATGGGGCGTTGGTTTGAATGTGTACGTAAATGAGGAAGAAAAGACCGTTCTAACCCATCCTGTTGTCGAAAGGTATGAAGATATGTGACAATCGAAGTTGTAACCGTTTGTCAAAGAATCGTTCCTCATTTTGTACTGCAAACGTTTTACTCATGATTATGTTACTCTGTCGTCCACCACTGTTTTTTCGTGCACGCATGTTCTTCCGTGCACTGAAATAAAATACAGATTATTAACACTGCACTTGGCCAAGTGCGATGTGTTCTATATTCGTGCAATACTGTTTTCACTGCAATAAGGCTCTCAGGCTTGCAATGAACGCGTGATGACCGGTTTCTAACACTCGTCATTATTACACGTCCTAATTAATTAAAGAGCATTCAAAAGAAATTGAGTTTAGCAAAATTATTATTAAACAATTTTTTCTGGCCTATACATTGATAATAGTTATGAAAAAATTTTTTCTGGCGCTGTTCAGGACATCGTTGTCCTGGAAAAGAAATTGGCCTATTATGACGCAGATTTAGTGTCGACATTTTACGCAGTAACAGAAGTGATGCTGAATACACTATAGCATCGCTTACTGCTGCCCGTCGAGCTGCTCTCTAGCATTAGGAAACCTGTTCTAAAAAAGAGATTTAGTGTCAAGGCTTCCCTGGCATTGATCGTACATTCTGTCGACACATTTGACGCCATTGCTTTATGCAAACACCTCGAAAGATATCTAGCGATGAGAGGGTCACACAAATGTCGCGCTCTTGGAAGCTAGAAGCTATACGACAAGATAATAACCGGGAAACGACGAATAAATTCTGTCGCCCTCCATCTTGAATCTTAGCGTGCTCGTCCTCGATTCTCTTCGCTAGCTGGAGGAGTAGCCTCGCGTGCGCCAGGCCCTTCTCCTCCCCGGGTTTATCCGGGAGCAGAGGAGAAGGGCCTGGCGCACGCGAGGCTACTGGAGGAGAGTCGCAGATTTCTCTGCAGTCGCTGATCGAACATTGAGTCGTTTCTACTTCGTTTGAGGCTGCCCAACGTGTGAAACACGCTCTGTGAATCACTTTGTAGGTTTTAGCAAAGGGATGACGAAGAATTTCGCCTGCGATGCGGATTTTCTGGTGAAAGTGTTGCAGAAATTGGACGATAGTTTGAATAGGACGAAGTGGATTGTGCCTGTGACGCCTCGCGGCGATTTGGAGGTCTTGCTTCTGGCTGCAATACGGTTGTGCAAGAGAGGTTAGTTTAGATGGAAGGGGTTTAGATTTTCTAAGGGAGACCCTGTCTTACTCTCAGGCTTGGATTCTAAAAGCGAGTCGTGTCAGAGATTCTTTAGAGACGGTCTCTATTCGTCGTTTGTTAGAATTTTGACCAGGCTTTCTGCTCGTGGAATGCCGAAATTCAGGTTTGGGATTTTTGCGAATTTATACACGTACATATAATGATGAAGATTTTTTATAGCAGAACATTCAAGAGAACAATCTTCGACTTGTTCAATTTTGCGTTCTCAAGTTGAATGACGACGTCTTGCATCTTCTCGATCTTCTGGCAATGGTCTTAAGTTCTTCGTCTCGCTTCCACGTTGTCAACAACACCAAAATGTCTGAAAATTCTGATTACGTACTAAACTAATCAACACCAGAAGTTCTAATAGAAAACGCTTCTTCCTTAGGCTTTTAGTGATGTAGTCTATGCAAAACCGGCAAAACCTAAACCCAAGGTAAGCAAGAGGTCATACTGCACTAGATACGTGTCTCTAAATACAAGGATATTTTTTTCATTATCCCCAGGGTTGGCTTGTCGATTTTGTGAACGCCTTTGGATCCTACAACGGATTTGAGATCTTGCGAAAGCGCGTACTTGAAGGCAGCAACCTGAACGTGAAAATCATGGCTGCGCTCATTCGGTATTTGAAAAGAATTTTAGACTCTCATTAATAATTTCTTTCTCTAGACCTTTTGGCGGCTGCGCTCACGTTTTGACTTTGGAATGCCTTCAAAAATACGTGATTCCGTGCGCCGATCGAATGCTGGACGTGTTGGAGAGTCTCACCGACGACGATTTGAAAAGGGAGGCGAAAAACGAGGCGAAGAACAAATCTTTTCGTCTCTATTTCGAGTTAGTTCACCCGCCAAAAAATCTACTTTTCAACTTAACTATTTAGTATGAAAGTCTTTGAAAGTTGTTTATCGGGGCGATCCGGATCGCAAGGAGGTGATTCAGAAAGTGGAGGAGTTGAGAATGAGGATGATATTGAGGTAAGAAGGTGGATTCATAAATTTAAAAATACGCTCATTTATTCCATACGCAGGCTCCTTCAAATATCGTCCTTCAATGGAAAAATGAACGCTCTCAACGAAGTCAACAAAATGGGCTTAGCGTCGTACGGTTCTTCGTCGTACGGACGACAATAAGAGAAGGACGAAACTGTCGGCGCTGAAACGCTAGTGGTAAGATATAGGGGAGAGAGAGGTCTTCGTTTCTTTCTTTCAAAGACTGCTTTCGCCTCTTTTCCCGTCTCGTTCAGTTGTAGATCAAGAAAAACGAAGTCTTGACTGTTGTCTTGCGCGACAATCTTCACCAGCCTCAATACGTCGAGAAACTGGAGAAAATTTTGCAGTTCATGATTCGACAGAACGCGTTGAATCAGGCGGATTTGGATGCCATTTGGGCCGCTCAGGTTGTTACGGAGACGAGACGTTTTGTTTGTAAGTTCTACGCCTGCTGTAGGGTGCAAAGCATGATGCGATCGTGAAGAACATACACGATCCTTTGGCGAAGTTGGCGTGCAATTTTTCTTCTAAGCAGCTTGATTATCTTTTTCATTGTTTTCAGGTGCATTTTCGGATTGGTTTGTCGTTTTAAATTGGTCCATTTTCGATGTTTAGGAGAATTGGTTGCAAGCCGGAATGCTTCAAAAAGAGAAAATGATCGAATTGAGACGGCGATTAGCTGAAGACGACAAAGACGGCGTGATGGTTAAAAGGTACCATGTAATTATTATTTAAATCTTGTTGTTGTCGGTTGTGCCTCCGTTGCTCAGTGTATGGTGGCTAGTCTACGTAGTAGTGTGATACTCGTCGTGTGCGAGTAGCCCGACTCCTCCCTGAAAGGGCTTATCGTCTCATAGTGTTTATATACGGTTCCTATTTCTTATCTAGGTACTGGGATTGCTATGGAACTTAGCCCATTCCGAAGACTGCCCTACCGAAATAATGGATGAAGTTGTAAATGCCCATATCAGAATATTAGACTACAGCTGTGCAGCAGTATACATATATGGTAATAACGTGTATGACAGTACTTTTCATCCAGGAACTAGATCAGCACAGACGTTTGTGGATTGAACGATGCCTTGCCGAGTTGAAGAGCGACACGTGGGTCCTTCCAGCGATCAAGATGATGCGAGACATTTTCACCACGTACATTGAGGTATCAGGAATAGAGTTTTTTATGAGGGGGGCACATTGATACATGATGGAAATTAGGCACCGCACGAACCACTGGCCATTCGGAATACTACTATAGGCAGGACATGATTCAGCATTTTGACTCCCAATCAAGTATGTTCGAACTTCTGAAACAATTTGGAATGCTACATACAAAGTGAGAAAATCCTTTGAACTTGAAATTGAATATTTGATACATTTCGAGCAAACGATTATTTCTTTTTCGCGCTGCAGTCAATCTTGGCGCAACTTCCGAGGACATCGTCCTCGACGGTAGAACGAATCACGAACGGCAGGTGAATGACCGACTGACGTTTCTCAAGTAAATGAAAGAGATAAAGGCTACTTGACTCCTTGCAGTGAATTTTTTCATTCTATATTCGTCCTCAAAGAGGGGAAGCTGTACCTTTCTTTGAGCCAATCTATCAGGGTAATAGATATAAGAAGTACTGTCCTTAGAAGAATTTCTGTTAGACGCTTTTTTTAGATTTGGATCTGTTTGGCTAAGAGAGCCGTGTTTCCCTGCGATAGGGAGGCCTGTTTCAAATGGGTCTAAAAGGTTTGCTTGTCTTTTTGGTCGTTTTCCTAGGTTGTCAGTCTTCATCGTCCTAAGGTTATGGAAGAAGTCCGTCGCTTAGCGAGATAAAGAAATTTATTGACAATTCTTTTTATGGTTAGATATTTTGATCGTGCGTTCAAACTGGTAAACCAGACCAGTCAGAAATTGATCGCAAGGGAGCACTAATTCGTCACGTCGAATCTATTCATAAGCGGAATTGACTACCCATGGAGCGAGATGATGGAGGGTACGGCTTCTTTACACCAATGGCACGCGCCAAACTCGTTCCTGCGATCCTATTGGTCGTTCATCAATCGATCAGTTGTTTCACCAAACGCGCTTTCGCACCTTGCCCTGAAGTTCGCGCAATGTACGCTCGATCTTTCGCGATATCAAAGAAGAACTGCGACGGAGAAAAGCGACTACGCCCCAATTTTACGTAAGTGCTCATATGAAATACGGTTATAAAACGTTTCAGAGTGAGGGAGAAGTACTAATGCACAACGATGAACTTAATTGGAAGTGGCACCCACGCCAAGACACCACACCAAGGTCGAATGGTGAAAATGAAACTTGTGAAAAGCGCATGCTCGTTTCAATAAGGGCGTTGCCGTTGATCTACTTTTCCATACAACTCTTTATCCGTTTCTATATGGCAACAGGCTGCGGTTTGTCTCGTACGAAATCTTAGTACTCGTGACTCATACATAGACGCTACTAGCTGATTTACCCGTTCATCGAACGGGTTGTTTAGGCGTTTGTATTCAGACATGAGCGCATATGAAATTATGCTTATTCGGCCGTTTTGCAATATTCTAACGGCATTTTACAGCGTGTTGTCAACCCGCAGTGCCGCTCGCTGATAGGCCGGTTTTTCTGCGACTGTTACGACTCTATTCTGCTATATATCTCTAACGCTATATCTCTAATGCACGAATCGGGTCTCTTAAGCGCCGCTGCAATTCGACCTACGTGGGCTAGCTACGGCTTTTTTACCCGCGTTAGCTTATTGGAATACAGCTGCAGTTTCTTGTCGAAGCTCATTTACAGCCGCAAAAGCTATTCAAGGTGAAATCTCAGGCTGTATACTCTGGTCATTTCCTACGCTGTAAACCAACTTGGTTTGTTTGGAGGCGCCCGATTAACATATCGTAACTATTTTGTCATCTATTTGGACATTCGGTAATCGGTCGGGTCCATGTACAGCAGCCGATCCTTGGTAATTTGCAGCTGCGCTGAATCCGGTCGTAAGTCATTCGTAACTGCTGTACATGATAGTCCTTGCCCACTAAAAAAGCTTCAGTAGCGGGCCTCGGCATATAAGTAAACCGCTCCTCTACCCAATCGCGCGGTCCCATCGCAGCAGAAGCAGACGGTCACGATCTATTCACAGCTGCTCCAACCGGGCTAATCGCTGCATGCAGCAGCAGAAGAAACAGCAGCAGCAGTAGTCGCGTCGGTCAATTCACTGCTCAGATCAATCTGCGCAGTAGTCGCGCGTTTAGCTGTTGCATATGGTCCAGCCTACTGAAGATGCGAAATAACCTCTCTCGTTTCCAGCGCTACTAATAGACCGGAGCCGCTTTGCAGCTGCGAATAGACCGGTCCTTGTCCAAGAGCCGCAACCGGGCAAATTAACCTAATTCTATTTCGCAGCAAAGATGAGTTTAACGATTTTGTCTTTTCAAAATCGGCACATCGTTTATCTTCCCATCATTTAAAGCTGCCACGCAAGTGAACTGCAATATGTGTTTTCTGTTGAAAGTACTCAATGTGTTTTCTGTTGTAGGTACTCAATATGTTTTCTGTTGTAGGTACTCAATGTGTTTTCTGTTGAAGGTACTGAATGTGTTTTCTGTTGTAGGTACTCAATGTGTTTTCTGTTGAAGGTACTGAATGTGTTTTCTGTTGAAGGTACTGAATGTGTTTTCTGTTGTAGGTACTCAATGTGTTTTCTGTTGAAGGTACTCAATGTGTTTTCTGTTGTAGGTACTCAATATGTTTTCTGTTTTAGGTACTCAATATGTTTTCTGTTGTAGGTACTCAATGTGTTTTCTGTTGTAGGTACTCAATATGTTTTCTGTTTTAGATACTCAATGTGTTTTCTGTTGAAGGTACTGAATGTGTTTTCTGTTGAAGGTACTCAATGTGTTTTCTGTTGTAGGTACTCAATATGTTTTCTGTTGAAGGTACTCAATATGTTTTCTGTTGTAGGTACTGAATGTGTTTTCTGTTGAAGTTACTCAATATGTTTTCTGTTGTAGGTACTCAATGTGTTTTCTGTTGTAGGTACTCAATGTGTTTTCTGTTGTAGGTACTCAATATGTTTTCTGTTTCAGGTACTCAATGTGTTTTCTGTTGAAGGTACTGAATGTGTTTTCTGATGAAGGTACTCAATGTGTTTTCTGTTGAAGGTACTCAATGTGTTTTCTGTTGAAGTTACTCAATATGTTTTCTGTTGAAGGTACTGAATGTGTTTTCTGTTGAAGGTACTGAATGTGTTTTCTGTTGTAGGTACTCAATGTGTTTTCTGTTGAAAGTACTCAATGTGTTTTCTGTTGTAGGTACTCAATATGTTTTCTGTTGTAGATACTCAATGTGTTTTCTGTTGAAGGTACTGAATATGTTTTCTGTTGTAGGTACTCAATGTCTTTTCTGTTGAAGGTACTGAATGTGTTTTCTGTTGAAGGTACTGAATGTGTTTTCTGTTGTAGGTACTCAATGTGTTTTCTGTTGAAGGTACTGAATGTGTTTTCTGTTGTAGGTACTCAATGTGTTTTCTGTTGTAGGTACTCAATATGTCTTCTGTTTTAGGTACTGAATGTGTTTTCTGTTGAAGGTACTGAATGTGTTTTCTGTTGAAGGTACTCAATGTGTTTTCTGTTGAAGGTACTGAATGTGTTTTCTGTTGAAGGTACTGAATGTGTTTTCTGTTGTAGGTACTCAATGTGTTTTCTGTTGAAGGTACTCAATGTGTTTTCTGTTGTAGGTACTCAATATGTTTTCTGTTTTAGGTACTCAATATGTTTTCTGTTGTAGGTACTCAATGTGTTTTCTGTTGTAGGTACTCAACGTATTTTCTGTTGTAGGTACTCAATGTGTTTTCTGTTGAAGGTACTGAATGTGTTTTCTGTTGTAGGTACTGAATGTGTTTTCTGTTGAAGGTACTCAATGTGTTTTCTGTTGTAGGTACTCAATGTGTTTTCTGTTGAAGGTACTCAATGTGTTTTCTGTTGAAGGTACTGAATGTGTTTTCTGTTGTAGGTACTCAATGTGTTTTCTGTTGAAGGTACTCAATGTGTTTTCTGTTGAAGGTACTCAATGTGTTTTCTGTTGAAGGTACTCAATGTGTTTTCTGTTGAAGGTACTGAATGTGTTTTCTGTTGAAGGTACTCAATGTGTTTTCTGTTGTAGGTACTCAATGTGTTTTCTGTTGAAGGTACTCAATGTGTTTTCTGTTGTAGGTACTCAATATGTTTTCTGTTGTAGGTACTTAATGTGTTTTCTGTTGTAGGTACTCAACGTATTTTCTGTTGTAGGTACTCAATGTGTTTTCTGTTGAAGGTACTGAATGTGTTTTCTGTTGTAGGTACTGAATGTCTTTTCTGTTGAAGGTACTCAATGTGTTTTCTGTTGAAGGTACTCAATGTGTTTTCTGTTGAAGGTACTCAATGTGTTTTCTGTTGTAGGTATTCAATGTGTTTTCTGTTGTAGGTACTCAATGTGTTTTCTGTTGAAGGTACTCAATGTGTTTTCTGTTGAAGGTACTGAATGTGTTTTCTGTTGTAGGTACTCAATGTGTTTTCTGTTGAAGGTACTCAATGTGTTTTCTGTTGAAGGTACTCAATGTGTTTTCTGTTGAAGGTACTCAATGTGTTTTCTGTTGAAGGTACTGAATGTGTTTTCTGTTGTAGGTACTGAATGTGTTTTCTGTTGAAGGTACTCAATGTGTTTTCTGTTGTAGGTACTCAATGTGTTTTCTGTTGAAGGTACTCAATGTGTTTTCTGTTGAAGGTACTGAATGTGTTTTCTGTTGTAGGTACTCAATGTGTTTTCTGTTGAAGGTACTCAATGTGTTTTCTGTTGAAGGTACTCAATGTGTTTTCTGTTGAAGGTACTCAATTTTTTTTCTGTTGAAGGTACTGAATGTGTTTTCTGTTGTAAGTACTCAATGTGTTTTCTGTTGTAGGTACTCAATATGTTTTCTGTTTTAGGTACTCAATATGTTTTCTGTTGTAGGTACTCAATGTGTTTTCTGTTGTAGGTACTCAATATGTTTTCTGTTGAAGGTACTGAATGTGTTTTCTGTTGAAGGTACTGAATGTGTTTTCTGTTGAAGGTACTCAATGTGTTTTCTGTTGCAGGTACTCAATATGTTTTCTGTTTTAGGTACTCAATATGTTTTCTGTTGTAGGTACTCAATGTGTTTTCTGTTGTAGGTACTCAATATGTTTTCTGTTTTAGGTACTCAATGTGTTTTCTGTTGAAGGATACATACCCTGGAAGCAGGAAGTGGTACAGTGTCAATTGCACAAAAACATGCATCAGTGATACGTACTCTGCAAGCAGGGAATGGTACACTGCGAATTCCACTATGCGGTAAACTTAACTCAGGGGGGAAACATGCATCAGGGATACACGTATTGCAATGGCAGGGCACTCTACCAGGAGTCGCTGGAACCTCGCAGCGAGGTCGCTTTCGCGCGGAAGAAGCCATGGAAAAACGGAAAGACAAAGGAAGATGGCGGCGGAGAAAATATGCATAGCGCACTCTAAGGCGATTCGAATTGGGGCGAAACGCGACTTCACGGCGGCGATTGCTCGATTCGGACCGGTAGAGAACCCGCGCGAGACGTCGCGTTTTGAATTCCGGCGCGATCGGCGGCTCGGGAAAGCGGCGGCGGAGGAGGATCCGCGGCGGGGGTCCCGACGATCGCGCGTTCAATCGATTGCGCGGAAGGGCGTTCGGAGCGCATCGGCGCGATCGACGCGCGGTTTCGGCTGCGTCCGGCGGCGAAATTTGAAGGCGAAAACGCGACGTCCCGTATTGGAAACGCAGGCCCCGTACGAAGCTCCGTAAATTATGGGAAGACTAGCTGATTTACCCGTTCATCGAACGGGTTGTTTAGGCGTTTGTATTCAGACATGAGCGCATATGAAATTATGCTTATTCGGCCGTTTCTTGCAATATTCTAACGGCATTTTACAGCGTGTTGTCAACCCGCAGTGCCGCTCGCTGATAGGCCGGTTTTTCTGCGACCGTTACGACTATTCTGCTATATATCTCTAACGCTATATCTCTAATGCACGAATCGGGTCTCTTAAGCGCCGCTGCAATTCGACCTACGTGGGCTAGCTACGGCTTTTTTACCCGCGTTAGCTTATTGGAATACAGCTGCAGTTTCTTGTCGAAGCTCATTTACAGCCGCAAAAGCTATTCAAGGAGAAATCTCATGCAGGCTGTATACTCTGGTCATTTCCTACGCTGTAAACCAACTTGGTTTGTTTGGAGGCGCCCGATTAACATATCGTAACTATTTTGTCATCTATTTGGACATTCGGTAATCGGTCGGGTCCATGTACAGCAGCCGATCCTTGGTAATTTGCAGCAGCGCTGAATCCGGTCGTAAGTCATTCGTAACTGCTGTACATGATAGTCCTTGCCCACTAAAAAAGCTTCAGTAGCGGGCCTCGGCATATAAGTAAACCGCTCCTCTACCAAATCGCGCGGTCCCATCGCAGCAGAAGCAGACGGTCACGATCTATTCACAGCTGCTCCAACCGGGCTAATCGCTGCATGCAGCAGCAGAAGAAACAGCAGCAGCAGTAGTCGCGTCGGTCAATTCACTGCTCAGATCAATCTGCGCAGTAGTCGCGCGTTTAGCTGTTGCATATGGTCCAGCCTACTGAAGATGCGAAATAACCTCTCTCGTTTCCAGCGCTACTAATAGACCGGAGCCGCTTTGCAGCTGTGAATAGACCGGTCCTTGTCCAAGAGCCGCAACCGGGCAAATTAACCTAATTCTATTTCGCAGCAAAGATGAGTTTAACGATTTTGTCTTTTCAAAATCGGCACATCGTTTATCTTCCCATCATTTAAAGCTGCCACGCAAGTGAACTGCAATATGCTGTAAACTCAGGGGGAAAACACGAATCAGGGATACATACCCGGAAGCAGGGCATGGTACACTGCGAATTGCACTATGCAGCATTAAACTCAGGCGAAAAACATGCATCAGGAATACATACCCTGCAAGCAGGGAATGGTAGACTGTGAATTGCACTATGTACAGTATGCAGTAAACTGAGGGGGAAAACGTGCATCAGGGATAGATACCCTGCAAGCAGGGCATGGTACACTGCGAATTGCACTATGCGGTATTAAACTCTGGCGAAAAACATGCATCAGGGATACATACCCTGCAAGCAGGGAATGGTACACTGTGAATTGCACGATGTACAGTATGCAGTAAACTCAGGGGGAAAACGTGCATCAGGGACACATACCCTGCAAGCACGGCATGGTACCCTGCGAATTGCACTATGCGGTAAACTCAGGAGGAAAACATGCATCAGGGATACATACCCTGCAAGCAGGGAATAGTAGACTGCATCAGGGATACATACCCTGCAAGCAGGGAATGGTAGACTGTGAATTGCACTATGTACAGTATGCAGTAAACTCAGGGGGAAAACGTTCATCAGGGATACATACCCTGCAAGCAGGGCATGGTACACTGCGAATTGCACAATGCGATAAACTCAGGAGGAAAACATGCATCAGGGATACATACCCTGCAAGCAGGGAATGGTACACTGTGAATTGCACGATGTACAGTATGCAGTAAACTCAGGGGGAAAACGTGCATCAGGGACACATACCCTGCAAGCAGGGCATGGTACCCTGCGAATTGCACTATGCGGTAAACTCAGGAGGAAAACATGCATCAGGGATACATACCCTGCAAGCGGGGAATAGTAGACTGCATCAGGGATACATACCCTGCAAGCAGGGAATGGTAGACTGTGAATTGCACTATGTACAGTATGCAGTAAACTCAGGGGGAAAACGTGCATCAGGGATACATACCCTGCAAGCAGGGCATGGTACACTGCGAATTGCACCATGCGATAAACTCAGGAGGAAAACATGCATCAGGGATACATACCCTGCAAGCAGGGAATGGTACACTGTGAATTGCACTACGCACAGTATGCAGTAAACTCAGGGGTAAAACGTGCATCAGGGACACATACCCTGCAAGCAGGGCATGGTACCCAGCGAATTGCACTATGCGGTAAACTCAGGGGGAAAACATGCATCAGGGATACATACCCTGCAAGCAGGGCATGGTACACTGTGAATTGCACTATGCGGTATTAAACTCAGGCGAAAAACATGCATCAGGGATACATACCCTGCAAGCAGGGAATGGTACACTGTGAATTGCACTACGCACAGTATGCAGTAAACTCAGGGGGAAAACGTGCATCAGGGATACATACCCTGCAAGCAGGAAGTGGTACAGTGTCAATTGCACAAAAACATGTATCAGTGATACGTACTCTGCAAGCAGGGAATGGTACACTGCGAATTGCACTACGCACAGTATGCAGTAAACTCACTATGTACAGTATGCAGTAAACTCAGGGGGAAAACGTGCATCAGGGATACATACCCTGCAAGCAGGGCATGGTACACTGCGAATTGCACCATGCGATAAACTCAGGAGGAAAACATGCATCAGATATACATACCCTGCAAGCAGGGAATGGTACACTGTGAATTGCACTACGCACAGTATGCAGTAAACTCAGGGGTAAAACGTGCATCAGGGACACATACCCTGCAAGCAGGGCATGGTACCCTGCGAATTGCACTATGCGGTAAACTCAGGGGGAAAACATGCATCAGGGATACATACCCTGCAAGCAGGGCATGGTACACTGTGAATTGCACTACGCACAGTATGCAGTAAACTCAGGGGGAAAACGTGCATCAGGGATACATACCCTGCAAGCAGGAAGTGGTACAGTGTCAATTGCACAAAAACATGCATCAGTGATACGTACTCTGCAAGCAGGGAATGGTACACTGCAAATTCCACTATGCGGTAAACTTAACTCAGGGGGGAAACATGCATCAGGGATACACGTATTGCAAGGGCAGGGCACTCTACCAGGAGTCGCTGGAACCTCGCAGCGAGGTCGCTTTCGCGCGGAAGAAGCCATGGAAAAACGGAAAGACAAAGGAAGATGGCGGCGGAGAAAATATGCATAGCGCACTCTAAGGCGATTCGAATTGGGGCGAAACGCGACTTCACGGCGGCGATTGCTCGATTCGGACCGGTAGAGAACCCGCGCGAGACGTCGCGTTTGGAATTCCGGCGCGATCGGCGGCTCGGGAAAGCGGCGGCGGAGGAGGATCCGCGGCGGGGGTCCCGACGATCGCGCGTTCAATCGATTGCGCGGAAGGGCGTTCGAAGCGCAGCGGCGCGATCGAAGCGCGGTCACGGCGGCGTCGGGCGGCGAAATTTGAAGGCGAAAACGCGAGGTCCCGCATTGGAAACGCAGGCCCCGTACGAAGCTCCGTAAATTATGGGAAGATTCAGATATTTCTCACCCTTGGGATGAAGTGGTCCTGCCTGGTCATGTTTTTCACGAACTTTCTGAAGCTTTAATTCCTTCTCTCATTCTTGACGAACTTTTGATTGAGAAATTGATTACTAAAGCTGAATGTGAAGACATAAAAAGATGCCTTACTCCTGCAGAGCAGAGCCACAAACTCCTGCGGTCTCTCGTGAGCCGCCAAAAGGAGGATTACCTTGTCTTTCGAAGAATTTTACAGAAGGCGCCAGGCTGTGAAAATGCTTACGCCATCTTACTCTCTTCGGAGGAGAGAGTTCTTGGAGTAAGAAATTGGACATTTCTCCATCTCGTGTCTCATAGCTTAACTTATTAGAGTCAAGCTATTTACTACCCTGACCAGAAGCTTATGGCAGGCGTGTTGTTTGGCCGGCTCAAAAGAATTCTGAAAACCCATTACAAAAGTATGAAAAACATATCTGATGTCTATAGCAAATTTGATTTCCTTATTTTCACGGCAAAATTTAATTCTTTACGAAATCAGACGCTTGAACGTCTACTTCATCCTAAAGCTGGAATTGTTCCTCTTTCTCTTAATGAAGAGGATAGAAAACGTTATGGTAAGAAGCGAATTTTAAAGTATCAACTTGCCGATGAGGAAAAAGACTCAGTGAAGGAGTTTCGTGATAAAGTGGAAGAAGCTGAGAGAGAGAAATCAGACTCGGGTAGAACTCTTTTTCTTGTTATAGCTGATGAAAGCCACTGGGGGACCGTCAAAGCTAAAGAGGTTGAGGACGGCAATCTGTCTGCGAAAAAAACCCAAAAAGCCTTCGATGAGTTTGTTAATACCTGGGGCAAACATGAGGACGTTGTCGTTCTTCAAGTATCGGCGACGCCGTTTAATTTACTCACAATCAATTCTCGGATTCCTCAAGTATATTACCAAGATCTTGGCTCAAAAACGAAAAAGGAAGTACATGTCGTTCATTGGGCAGAATTGATTTTAGAGCAGTTTCAGAAAGGCTGTGCCGTTCGCCTCTCAACTATAAATGGCGAGTGTTGTGTAGGTGTTCAAAAAGGAAGTCACAATGTAGTGGCATCTTCTGTTGAAAGCCTGGTTTATATTGACGGATCGCAATCAGTTTCAGGACAAAATGTTCGTTTGTACGAATATGATGAGGAAACTAACAAAGTTGGCCGAATTTTTGGTTTGTTTGCTGGTACAAATCTTCGTTCAAGAATGCGTGAATTCGATACTGACGTAATTGCTCTCTGTCAAGATGACAGTTCAGACTATTGTTTTGACTTTGAAGCGGTTTTAGATTCAGGAATGGGCGTCGTTTCATGAAAGGCCGCCTCGAAATTAATAGGTGTCTACCTGAAAGCGGAAAAGATAGATAAAGAAGGGAATTGCAAGATCCGTAAAGCAGCGGGTGTTGAGCAACTGTCTCAGCACCAAGTCAAACAGCTGCCTCGAAACTGTGCTTTTCAAATTGATGTCATCAAAGTGCGTGAAAAGGAAGCTGGAGGAGAAATGGTTGGCAGTTCCAAGCGGTATCTCTCACTCAATTATTATATTAATAGCCTGATGAGAGATAAACATGAAAATCGGCTCATCAAAACAGACGAAAGGTTTTATGCTATTTTGGGAAGGATGCAAGAACTGGACTTCTTTAAAACGAAAGCCGCTGATTCAGACGTTGTTCTTTCTTGGGAGTATGCTTTCCTTCTTCTTTGGCTGTTTTCAGACAAATCCGAGACGCTTATAGACAAGATGCTTATAGAAGTACCCTTCGAGCGGGGCTTATTGGCCGATTTTCTGAATGAATTTAAGCAGGAACTAATGAGTGAAGAAGAAAAATCCGCTTTTGAAAAATTTTGTGAAGCGTTTGCTTTGGAAACAAGTAAAACATTGTTTGGGTGTCTAAAAAGAAAAAATATAACAGAGGAACTGAAATCTGATTTGAAAAACTTCAGCGATGCGCTATTTTTGCCTTCTGCCGATTCTGCCGATGTTTCTACTATGATACAACTGCTGCATCCTCATTATGAGCGGCCGACTCTCTTTAGCAAAGTTCTACTTTGCGTTCCAACTCTTGCAATTTTGCTCGATTTAATCTTTCAGAAGCCGTCTATTAAAATTGCTCGCGTCAAGTCTAAAAAGATGGGCGAAAAAACGGCTGAGAATATCAGATTAGCTTTACGTGTTTCAAAATGCCGTTCCGTCGGCAAAAACATGCACTCGTTCTTTGTGATTTGTGACTTCGGAAAGAGGGATATAAACGAGGAAGTGAAAAATTTGCTTCGTGTCGAGGAATTCCAAATGCAATCTCAGTTTGGCCGTTGCTAGTCAGCTGAGGCTAAAGGTCAATGCTTATGCTTAGACTTCAAGCCAGCGGCTGAGGATCCACTTAAATGTGCTGGCTGCAAACATCAACATCACCTTTTTAAAACCTATCTGGATTTGGAGTTTGTACCCTGCTTGCTAATCCTAGTGAAAAAAGCGCGAATGGGAGACACCTTTCCTCATACTTTGAATGCCATGGATTTGAGATTGTTTAAAAATGAGACAGTACAAGTTACTATAACGCAAACGATGCAGGAACTGGGAAGGCTTTGTCGGTATGTTGACAGGAAAGAGAAAGCAAATGAGCCTTTTGCAATAGTGGGAAAGGCACTGTACAATGATCTTTATAAACACGTTAAAAGCTGCGCTTCTTTTACTGCAATCGACATGATTCCCGACGCAAAGATGGCTGTAACCAAAGACAAACGTAAATGGGAACAGGAGAAAGATCTACCGTTCCGTGTTCGCTGGCTTCGTCATGAAGCTAGATCGTCAAGTTGTGATTATAAGAACACGTACGACCCAAAAGGCATTCTGGAAAATCGTCTTTTGCTTCAGGCGGAGCCTCAAATCGGAAAAACGGGCACTTACTTGAAGTTTTTGGAAGATCTGAGAAGCAAAATCTGTCGAGACGAGGATTCAGAATTAATTGACTGTGGAAACTTTGATACTGAAACCGAAAAGGATGAGGAAGCCTTCGATAGTGAAGCATTATTTGATGAAGCGGAATGGATCTATCCTCATTACGCAAAATTTAC
The DNA here is from genome assembly GCF_947507565.1 of Oscarella lobularis. Classification (NCBI taxonomy): domain Eukaryota; kingdom Metazoa; phylum Porifera; class Homoscleromorpha; order Homosclerophorida; family Oscarellidae; genus Oscarella; species Oscarella lobularis. Next base: position 609,132 of record NC_089188.1, on the reverse strand, counting down.
GTGGGAAACAGCACGTCGATTGAAGTATGAACTCTCTTCGTCAAAGTACGAAAAATTACGGCACTATAATCCGAACGAAAAACGCTCCGAACTTGTTAAAAATATTATAAACGCATTCTATCCTAAGTTAATTGGGAGAGACACGCGTGATGTAGCCCCGCGTAGGAGAGAAAGAAGTGATTTTGTTGTGGAGTGGGAAGAAGAAATGCACAACGTCAGAAGCTATTCTGATTATCACGCCGCTACAAACTGCCTCGTTTGTTATCCTGCTAGAAGAGAAGCTCATTTTGACTTAGTAACTTTAGGGCGGAAGTTTGACAAGTTAAAAGACTTTGAAATTGAAAAGGTGACTATTTCAGTACCTGGAGGACCTTCGTTCGAAAACTTTAGATTAGCTCTTAAGAGTGGTAGTCCTGAAGCCCTCCGAGATTTCAAATGGGTTTTTATTCCTTCGCACAAACGAGCTCATAGAGCGCTGTTGAACTTCTCGCACTCACTCAAAAGAGGATCGGTTTTTAAACCGTTATTTGCTTTGGTTATTAGGCAAAGTGAATTTCAGGCATATCAAACTGTTTGGGGAAAATTCCATGTTATAATACAGTTACCAACACGTTTTAAGTTGCCAGAAGATTTGCAAAAGCAGCTAGATTACAAGTACACGCACGCTGAAGATAACGAGAGCAGAATTGGATTTGCTCGACTGTTTATGCAGTTATTTGCTCATGCGCTAGGCCTGGAATTTGCCTTTCACATGGACGACAACGTTTCTTCGCTGTATTGCATTGATTTTTCTAAAAGAGACCAAATGAAGATGAAGAAAACGTACTTGACGACAGTCCTTTCTCACCTCTGGAATCAATTTGATCCTGTGGCAGAATTACCAGAAGAACTGCAACAAAGTTCCCTTAGCGGAAAAGTCATCGAATATTCTGGCAAACAAGATAAGTATGGCGTTCTTGGAATGAAGTTTGATCGTCTCGGTTACAAAAGACCGCCTTTTCGTCACGGGAGACTTGGTGCTCTTTACCTCTTGAACGTGAAAGCGACTTTTGAAAAGAAAGTTTTCTTCATGCCTACCCCCTTTTTGGAAGACGTCATGTTCTGCGACGACTGCGATGCGAAGCAATTGTTATGCTGCAAATACGGGCGATTTGCGTTTGTTAAAGCGCCCATCGAAGGTCGTGATGCATTTGTGGCAACCGGCGTAAAACCTTCTGGAGAACCAAAAACACCAGCGTCTGTTAGATCGCCCGTCAAACGCGCGAGCCTATCTGTGGCATTCGGCGTAAAACCTTCGACGGAACAACAACGATCGGAGGTTTATAGAGCTCCCGTTAAAGGTGTGGATCTATCTGCAGCATCTTGCGTGAAACCGTTCACAGGGCCATGGCTAAAAGCGAAAAAGCCAAAACGCGACTTTATAGTTATTTCTGATTCGTCTGATACAGCCGTTTCACCGCAAGAAGGAGACAATTTAGGCGATTCTACATCAGAGCTACTCGGTGAAGAAACTTTACCTCTGCATAAGTGTCGCTGCCACCACAATTCACTGAAGAAAGGGCTTGGGGAACTTCTTAAAAGTTTGACATATGAGTACGATTCGTTCTCTCCATGCTACCAGCACATGATAAAAGATATGTCTTCAAGGCACTTAAAGAAAATAAAACGCAGATTTGAAAAATTCGAAGTAGGCAAGATCGTCGATCCAAGCGAAAGGAAAAATCTTCTACTTTTCTGTCATTTATTGACAACGACATTCTATCCAGTTGGCAAGATTCGGTTGGTCTTTTTCTTCAACTAGACTTAGAAAATCATATTCATCGAAAACGTTCTGAAATAGAATTTGCCTGGGCTTTGCCTATTAAAATAGCTCTAAAGCTAGAGCTAAACACAAAAAATAGCATAATAGAGTTTCTAGGCAGATGTAAAATCAAAGTGGATCAGTGCGATGTCTGCTGGACATGTTACCACAAACCAGACAGCGCTTACAGTGTTTTGGTTGTTATTGTCAGTAAAGGGAACTATAAAAAAAGGAATCAACGTAAACGAGATCTTTCTTTGTCGCCTAAAGATGAAGATGCTTCACGTCCTCCAAACAAGATGTTAAGATTGAACTAGATTAGTCGTTACATTCTTCTACGCATCGAAATATAGGCTTTACTACTCCAAGCACACTCCATGCAAAGATCTTGTAAATAGCTCACATGCACATGTGTATACGTAGCACGTATCTTGTAGCAATTATGCATCTGTATTTCTTTATCAATTCTACCTGTTAAATGGGGCAGCTCGTGTCGCATAGAAAATTCCCAAAAAACATTTCGTTGGCGTTTTCGTTCTATTTTACTTATGGCTTTTACGATATCATGTCTTTCGTAGCTGTAGGACCTCGGCTTCCGGACATTTTGCAATTTCGGACGCTCGCACAGCAAATCTAGAGAGCGGATTCTACATACATCCGTATGGCGCATTTCAAAGTCCAATCCCTATGGCCAGGAATAATGTGCTCGAGCGCAAATGAATAGGCGAATCAATAGCCCAAACTATCATGATTTTATTAGAATATTAGACGAAAACTCTGCATTCGTACAACAGTATAACTTTCGGACACCTACGCTAATGCAATTAGCTGCTTGAAAACGAGTAACTTTCTTAAGGAGCTGTGCTGTTCAGTGCAGAAAAATGCATTTCTTTGGCCAATTTGCACCTGGTAATAATACCGAACACATGCAGAGGGCCACGGAAGTCTTGTTGCGCATGCGTTTGCTTACATGTTAGAAATCGAGCAAAATTACGAATGTTTTCGTTTAGCTCCTATTACTGGAAAGAAGTATGGAATTGTGAACAGGCTATAGTGCCTACCGTGGCTGCCGTGAGAGTAATAGACGATGATGGAGATGTTTCTATTGCGTAATTCAGAAGAAATTAAACAGTGTAGCCTCTCCCAATTTTAAAAAATGTGTGAAATATTGTGGAATCCATTCAGGGGGTCGCTAGCGAAGCAAGAAGAAAAAATCGCACCGTTGTTCTAAAGTACGTCAAAAATAACTAGTCTTTCTAGTACAATTCTGTTTGTTTCAGCTTCTCTGTTGTAGTTCCGCGCAATGCAGCCGTTGACAATTAATGCTTCAAATACTGCTATTAGAGACGTAAGTTTTCTAACGCTGCGTTTGCTAATTAAATCTTTTTCTGTTTTCTCACGCGACTATAGGGTGTCGCTTTTGTTGCAGCAGCTGGAAACAAAGGCGACGAAGATGGTGAAGTATCTCCAGCGGAAATTTAAGCCAAAAAAAGTATTTGACGACAATTCTTTCTCACCTCTGGAATCAATTTGATTCTATGGCAGAATTACCAGAAGAGCTGCGAACTTCTCATTGCAGAGTCGTTGATTATTCCGGTGAACCAGATACGTACGGTGTGCTGGGCATGAAATTTGATCGTCTACGATACAGGCGACCACCTTTTCGTCACGAAAGACTTGGTGCTCTCTACTTATTGAACGTGAAAGCAACTCTGGAAAAGGAATGCGATGACTGTGATGCAAAACAACTGTCGTGCTGCAAATTACGGTCGATTTGTGTTTGTTAAAGCGCTCATCGAAGGGTCCATAGAATCTCCGGCATCAGTCCACGGAGCAAAAAAGAGAAGAGCGCGAACAGGAGAGAAAAGAACTCAGAGAAGAGCTCAGAGAAGAGCTCGAAGTAAACAGAGAAAAGCTCCAAGAAGACAGTGAAGAGCTGGAAGAAGACTTTTTAAAGTTTGGCGATTCTTCTGCGATGGCCGATACTTCTAGAATGGCTCCTTTACCGCTTAGCGTAGAGCCTTTTGCGGAGATAAATCAGGAAAACGTGGAGGCTATTTCTGATGCCTTGATTTCACCGGCGCCAAGAAGTGAAATTTCAGCTGTTTCCTCAGATTCTATTAGAGACGCAGAATTCCCGCTGTTTGAGTGCCGTTGCAGTCACAATTCGACCTTGTCACTCAAAGAATTACTTGACCAACTCCTTGTATATTTGAAATACGAGTACATGGTTTTCCCACCGTGCTGCGAAAAAGACATGTGTAAAGATATGTCGTTGGCAAATTTAAGAACGGTAAAAGACGCTTTTAAAAAATTTAGCGTTGAGCAAAAAACAGTTCAGAGAAATCATCGGATCTGTCACTTTTGCTGTCGTTTGTTGACAACGAAATTGTAACAAAATGGCCAGATTCAGTTGGTCTTTTCCTTCAACTAGATCTAGAACATATTATTCGTCAAAAGCGTTCTGCAGTAGACTTTGCCTGGGCTCTGCCAATTGGTCTCGCTTATACCTTGAATTTGACAACGAAGAAAAGCATAATTAAGTTTCTTGGCAAATGTAACATTAGAGTTGCTCAGTGCTATGGCCAGTGGACTTGTTTTCACGAACCAGAAAGTCCTAACAGTGTTGTGGTTGTTATTGTCAGTGAAGGTTACTTTACAAAAAAATTCTGAGCGAAAACGAAGCTTTCGCTCGTTGCATGAAGATGAACGTGCTTCACCTCCCCAGAAAAAGATCATCAAGATTGAAATAGATCAGCCTTCAAGTCATCGCTATTATGAACAGATTAGTAGACTTCTCCCAGCGCGTTCTGTTACATTGTAAATGTTACCCACGCACACATAAGCAAGCGCGCGAGCACACACACACACACACGCTCTCGACTAGGAGCGGCCAATGTGCCAAACATTTTTTAACATCGAAGACAGTGAAGGTCATGACAAACCGCGTACTGACGTAAACTTTTATAAAAAATTTGCATGGTAGACAAAAACACACGCATGCGCAGACACACGCACACATATACATACCATATGTACATGTACATGGGCAGGACGGAGTTTCAAATGCGCATGTCTCGTCGTTAGGGTTACATCGCGCAATGGAATGTTCTCCATACGCGTTGATTTAGCCTCTTTCTCCTTCGAATCGCACCAATTCTTCTTCGAAAAAGTGCATCGAACCTGAAATTCTATCAATTGAAGAATGGGGCGTAGAGCGGGGTCCCGTCAAACAAAAGTTAGGATCGCTAGGTTAGTGCCAGTCACTGGGCCCATAGCTTAAAAAGATAAAGGTAGTATCAAGGCTACTAACTTACCTCCTATGGCGGAATCGCAAAAACAGGCCTCATAGAACCCATTTCAGAACCCTACAGGCCACTTCTTTGACACAAGTTTTGGCTTTTAGAAAAGCCGGGCTTCTGAGGGTGGAATGACTGTCAGCACATCTGCGATTCTATGTTCATGAAGCCCTTAGTATTAGCGTCTCGTAGCCGTTTGAGAGTAGCCATGATCAGTTCGTACGATGGTTTGTCGATGCCTTTCCAGACGCTTCTTCTGCACAGCTGAAACGTACTGGGGTAGAAGGCAGATTTTTGAGAGACGCCCTTAGTTGCTGCTGAAACTCCACGGTGGTGTACCATTCATCATCGACTGCGTTTTCGATATCTTCCTCTCCATCGTCGTCTTCTTCTGCGTTGTTTTCTTCCTCGATTTGTTGACTCGTGGCATTCCCCTTGTTGAACGTATCTGATAATTTTTCAATCGAGTTCAGCAGAAACGGTCCGCAGTAGCGACACGACTGTTCTTCTAAGCAGAGGTGGTGGAATGAGTGCCCGCAGCTTAGTAAAGCGACTTCTTCATTCTCCATAGCGCAGTCTTCAGAATCGCAGAGAAACTCTTGTGCTGGCAATTTAGCCGTTGAGAAACCGAGAGGAAGACTTCTTTGATCCAATGTGCAGTTAAATGTTTTTAGTTTGAAATGCTTCCTTCGTTGTCGAGCCACCGGAGTTTCTTTGGATTGACCTGGAGACCATGTAATTCTATAAATTTGGTCACAAGAAAATTTGCCGTTTTTCCCGCTAGAAGAGCAACGTTGTGCTTGTGGCGCTTTCTCAAAGTATCTTCCAGAAAATGAGACCAGAATTCATGATCAAAATTTCTTGCGCCGAGAACATGAGCGATTTCTATTATTTGTTCTGCAGACGTCCAGGCCGGGCACTGCATTCGTAGTAATGAGTAAAACGTTTCGACCTTTTTCTCAGAGAAGACGTTCATGTACGACGAAAAAGTACTTTTCCACCCAGGTGCCACAGTTTCATGATGGATATGATCACTTATTACAGATAGCATTGCTTTATTGTAGTTGTGTCTTTGCTGGACGATGAACACAACAGCCATCCGTAGGATTGATTCCTGCCACAATTCGTAGCGAGATCCTCTGTGAATTGTGGCGTAGAAGTAGAAGACAAGGGGTGTCAGCTCGTCGAGCAAATGTCTCAATGCAAGAAATTCGATGTCTTTGCAGACGCCAAAGAGACAAAGAACGTCTTCTCTGACTGTTAGCCAACCGCCAAAAAGAGCAGCAAGAAGAGTTGTCATTCTGTGGAACTGCGGTTTGCGGGGAAGCTTTTTCTTCTCTCCAAAGAGGTATTTGTACAACTCTACATAGACATAACAGTAGACAAATGGGGTAGATTTAGCTAATAAAATTACCTGAGAAAACAGGATAGTACAGAGTAAATAGGTTTTCCATGCTGTTGATGTAAATATGAAATGGCCCTAGCATGGGCACAAGAGATAGTATTGGAGACTGTTCGCACCGACTCTAGATTAAGAAACAAATTGTATCTAATTTACTAAAATATTTTCTGCTACCTGTGCCACCAGTTTCTTCAAAAAATAGAATGTCGGATAGTCTCCAACCGATGGCAATAGATATTTGGAAAGATAGCTGTTAGAATTAAAATTTTTATTAATAGGTAAATGGTAGATTATAAACCTTAATTACCTTCTCAAAGCCGGGTAACAGTCAAGAGCTTTTTCGATAACGGCTTTGTAATCAGCTAAGGATTTTAGTCCTTGCTCGGATTCGTCCAGCAAGCAGCAACTCTTTAGAGAATCAAGGTCTCTGTGATTGGGAGTTGCATAGCACCTAGTAAGGCAAAAATCTAAATTTTACTTCACTGTCTAAATTGTTATGTTTTACCTCTGATTTTTAAGGGATGATTGAATATCCTTTACGTTAAGATTTCGGAAAGAAGAAGGCAGTGAAATCAGCCATGATGCGCCCATAAGAGACGACAACCGCTCAGTGAAATATTCGGTTAGGCGTCTTTTTGCTATTCCTCCTCTAACGAAATTTTCTGAGGGTTGGTAGTGAATTGACGCTCCTTCTTGAAGATTGAGGCTAGGTATGGTTTGATGGACATCAATAATTGCTGTAGCGAAGTGCAATGCTCGTGACGTTTCCGACGATGTTGGCCTTTGAATAGTGTGGATGCTGTGGAAATCGTCTACAACGAGCACCGCCAAATGATTTTCACTAGTCGCATTTTCAAGGCGAGAGTTAGTTAGCGTCGTGTTTCCGGTTGCTAGTTTTCGTCGAAATTCTCTGATGGTCTTTGGATGGGTGCATATTCCGAGTCGTCGTCCGCATTCTAGCGCAGCTTCCGAGCAACCCGATAGCGAGAGATACAGACCGACATCATTCATGAACGTTGTGTTAAGCTTGCAAAAGAAGGCGGTTATGAGTAGCCAAAAAATTAACCGAGTCCTAACCTGATTTCCTAGATAAGCCAATCGGTGAAGTTCTCCAACAACTCTTGTGCGCCGAAGTGAAGCTCGTCTCTCTGAGTCAAGAGTAGAAGAGTAGTCACTTGTGATAGCCTTTTCTATCTGGCAGAAGAGTCCAGGAGAGTTTTCTTCGCAAAAGCTTTCCATTTCTGACGGATTGTAGAGCTTTCCATTTGTAGGTACATGGAGCCTGAAAGCTTCTTGGAACGATTTTACGAGAACAGGGAAAGATTCTGCAATGACAATCAGTAGCGTCAAAAATTGGTGCTCGGTACGTGAAAATTACCGTGTTTCAATCGTTCGTTTTCTTCTCTAAGTGACTCATTTTCTTGCTGTAATTTATCTGGAAAAATAGGTCATTCAGAGGTGGGTGACCGGCAATTAAAGCAAACACATACCCTTCTCTGATTTTGTAAGCTCTAGCTCGGTTTCTAGACGGCTACAATAGGCTCGAGCTTGGTCAATGTCACCGACTAGTACATCTGTCCGATAGAGTGAGTAGACTATATATACCGTTATAAATTCACGCCCAAATTTTCTCACCGTTTTCTGCGACCGCTCTAGCCAAATCGCCACGAACATTGCTCAAATGCTCGGAGAAAGTGTCTGAGGAGAGGTTGCGGTAAACGTGATGTTACAAATTACTAGTAGGAAGCAACGCATTCACCTAGATACGCCTTCGCCGAGTCCATTTCCTGATGAAGCTGCTCCCTCTCAAACAGCAACTGTTGGACTTGAACAGATGCTGCAGCAAGCTGCTCTTCGATCAATCCAAGCTGCTCAGTTGGACTCGCAGCAGTGGGAGTGGGAGAGACCTAAAAATAGATCAGAGATATCTAGATATAGATATAGATCTCTCGGTTGCGTAGAACCAACTTCGATTTCTTCCCCAAGCATTGACGCCACCGATGAACGCTTTGCGGGTGGCCGATAACGCTGGTGCGATGTCACTTCTTCAGCCGAGTCGATGTTGTCGTGATGCCACCGGCAGATGAAGGCAGCTGGCTCCCCGGTGATATCGTCGAGAGCGGCGTACAGTCGCTCAGGGCAAGGCCGCAGCGCTCCAAAACACCTAGGAAAATCGAAAAGAACGCAGCACTTCTTAGATTTTTTGCGCGAGACCCGATAATGCTCCAAGCATAAGGCCACGTCTTCGAAGAATCCTAGTTCGCGAGCGCGTCGTCCTGAAAAAGACGTGGATCTGCCGAAGCACGCACTGCGCGAACGCGTATGGGTAAAGTTTTCGAAATAGCACGAGAAATCGCTCTGCATCGTCCTGGTAGGTTCGATCGAGTGTGTGCGCGATCGATGCCAGCTGAATTTTTAAACCATTTCGGCCGTTAGGCGCGATTTTTTGAATGTATTTGTAGGTTGCTACGTGTTTGTAGCTATACAAGCGGACATCAGGTGCGGTCATGTTGCGGTCAAGCGGTGTCACAACTTTCAAACCGCTTTTTCTCGATTGACGTCCCCCTCAACTAAAATGACGTCAGGGCTAAAATCAAAGCTTATTCATTGAAGCTTCGATATGCGTAATCTCAAGCTTAGCCAATTCGAACTCGTCTTAGCCGAGCCCTTTTTCTTTCACAAGGTCTCCATGGAACGTTAACTATTTACTTCATTGGCTGATTTAAGGCGCGTGCGCGACAAGGTGTGCGTCATTGGCTCTCCGCCCATTGTTACGTACCAGCACTCGTACATGCGCATTTGAAACTCCGTCCTGCCCATGTACATAGTGGTCGTTCGTTTCTTGGACTCTATCTGTTTTTTAGGCTTTTTTACCTGCACAGCACGTTTGAAAGACATCACCTACTACCAGAAGCGATTTTTGCATGTGAACGCGACGATCTAACTAAATGCCAAAAATCACGGCGACTCACAGGGCGCGCGCTATCACGGACCACGAGGCGAGGCTTCGAGCCCTTCGAGCGACTTCTCTATAGCTACCAACGACGAGCTACCAACGACGAGCTGTAAGTAAGGATTGAGGACGCACCGAAGAGCACTCGCGTGCCACGTTCTTGATATATTGTCACAAGGGACCCCCTATACCTTCATCGATCATTTCTCTTAGTCAAACGTTCGACCTGTTCTTCCCCACCCGAGTGGCAATACTCGTTCACTGATATTTCGTAATTTAAATAGAGAAAAGCGCGTCTCTTTTGATAACATCTAACGTCGATTATAGACGAGAAATGCATTTTATTGCGAGGACTGTCTTTGGTAATTTATTTCGCTTCGTTCGCGACAAACCTTCGTTCTGGTAAGCTAATTAGCTAAAAAGTACAACTTTTCTGCTTCAGTAGATAAACTTGGTTTTTCCAGGTCTACTAGGCCACACTACAGTATTGGGGACGAAAGCTCGTTGTTCTACAAGTTTACGAAAGCGCTGGAAAACCAAGATGTTTTTCAATGGGCCTGTCATTTAGGCTCCACTTTAGAGCAACCCCCATCTCGTATCTTTGAACCAGACGGACGCGACAAGCTGCCTTGCAACTTTATTGAGACTCATTTATTTTCTCTGTGGATAACTTTGTATTCTCTGATGGATTTGTCTTCCGTCGGGAGGCTCCCGAGCGTAGAAGTGCATTCTGATCTCGCTTTAGAAGAAGACGTGCGTACTCACTTTGTGGTGCACTCGAAAAGATGCGGAATAATTGTCGAAGTGAAATTGAATCCGTTCGATCAGAGAGAAGGGATTCGGCAAATAGAAAGTCAGAAATATTTTTTGAAATACGAGAATTTTCTGAAGAATGGATTTCACACCAAACTGGAGAAATGGAGTCAAACGTCAAAATGGGGCGTTGGCTTGAATGTGTACGTCAATGAGGAAGAAAAGGCCGTTGTAACCCATCCTGTTGTCAAAAAGTATAACGATCTGTGATAATCGAAGTTAGGAGTTGTAAACCGTTTGTCAAAGAATCGTTCCTCATATTGTACTGCAAACGTTTTATTTGTGATTATGTTACTCTCGTCTCCCACTGTTTTATCGTGCATGCATGTTCTTCCGTACACTGAAATAAAATACAGATTATTAGCATTGCAACTTGGCCAAGGGCGATGTGTTCTATATTCGTGCAATACTGTTTTCACTGCAATAAGGCTCTCAGGCTTGCAACGAACGCGTGATGACCGGTTTCTAACACTCGTCATTATTACACGTCCTAATTAATTAAAGAGCATTCAAAAGAAATTGAGTTTAGCAAAATTATTATTAAACAATTTATTTTGGCCTATATACATTGATAATAGTTATGAAAAAATTTTCGGGCGCCGTTCACGACATCGTTGTCCTGGAAGAGAAAAAGGCCTAATCTGACGCAGACTTAGTGTCGAAATTTTACGCAGGAAGCTGGAACAGAAGTGATGCTGAGTATATCTGCACTACAGCATCGCTTACTGCTGCCCGTCGAGCTGCTCTCTAGCATTCAACACATTAGGAAACCTGTTCTAAAAAGGCATTTAGTGTCAATGCTTCACTGGCATCGTTTCGTACATTCGGTCGCCACATTTGACGCCATTGCTTTATGCAAACACGTCGAAAGATATCTAGCGATGAGAGGGTCGCACAAATGTCGCGCGCTTGGAAGCCAGAAGCTATCTGACAAGCTAATAACTGGGAAACGACGAATAAATTCTGTCGCCCTCCTCCATCTTGAATCTTAGCGTGCTCGTCCTCGATTCTCTTCTTTCGACTGTTCGATTTTCATGCATTCTGGACAATCGATTATGTTTTCGCGACCAAAGATAGATCGAAATGAGCTGAAATCGTCGTCCAAGAGCCTCGAACCGACAGTGCGTACATTATAGCGCGCTAGGGGGAGAGTCGCTGATCGAACGTTGAGTCGTTTCTACTTCGTTTGAGGCGGCCCAACGTGTGAAACACGCTCTGCGAATCACTTTGAAGGTTTCGGCAAAGGGATGACGAAGAATTTCGTCGGCGATGCGGATTTTCCGGTGAAAGTGTTGCAGAAATTGGACGATAGTTTGAATAGGACGAAGTGGATCGTGCCTGTGACGCCTCGTGGCGATTTGGAGGTCTTGCTTCTGGCTGCAATTCGGTTGTGCAAGAGAGGTTAGTTTAGATGGAAGGGGTTTAATTCTGTGGAGATTTTCTAAGGGAGACCCTGTCTTACTCTCAGGCTTGGATTCTAAAAGCGAGCCGTGTCAGAGATTCTTTAGAGACGGTCTCTATTCGTCGTTTGTTAAAATTTTGACGGACGAGGCTATTGGCTCGTGGAAAGCCGAAATTCAGGTTTGGGATTTTTTGAGAATTTATACACGTACATATAATGATGAAGATTTTTTATAGCAATACATTCAAGAGAATAATCTTCGACTTGTTCAGTTGTGCGTTCTCAAGTTGAATGACGACGTCTTGCATCTTCTCGATCTTCTTGCAATGGTCTTAAGTTCTTCGTCTCGCTTCCACTTTGTCAACAGCGCCAAAACGTCAGAAAATTCTGATGACGTACTAAACTAATCAACACCAGATGTTCTAATAGAAAAACGCTTCTTCCTTAGGCTTTTAGTGATGTAGTCTATGCAAAACCGGCAAAACCTAAACCCAAGGTAAGCGGAAGGTCATACTGCACTAGATACGTGTCTCTAAATACAAGGATATTTTTTCATTCTTCATAGGGTTGGCTTGTCGATTTGGTGAACGCCTTTGGATCCTACAACGGATTTAACATCTTGCGAAAGCGCGTACTTGAAGGCAGCAGCCTGAACGTGCAAATCATGGCTGCGCTCATTCGGTATTTGAAAAGAATTTTAGACTCTCATTATTAATTTATTTCTCTAGACCTTTTGGCGGCTGCGCTGACGTTTTGACTTTGGAATGCCTTCATAAATACGTGATTCCGTGCGCTAATCGAATGCTGGAGGTGATTGAGAGTCTCACCGACGACGATTTGAAAAGGGAGGCGAAAAACGAGGCGAAGAACCACGCTTTTCCGTCTCTATTTCGAGACAGTTCACCCGCCAAAAAAAACTACCTTTCAACTTAAATATTTTATTATGAAAGTCTTTGAAAGTTGTTTATCGGGGCGATCCAGATCGAAAGGAGATCATTCAAAAAGTGGAGGAGTTCAGAATGAGGATGATATTGAGGTAAGAAGGGGGATCCATTAATTTAAAAATACGCTTTCATTTATTCCATACGAAGGATCCTTCAAATATCGTCCTTCAATGGAAAAATGAACGCTCTCAACGAAGTCAACAAAATGGTTTTGGCGTCGTACGGTTCATCGTCGTACGGTTCATCGTCGTACGGACGACAATACGAGGAAGACGAAACTGTCGGCGCGGAAACGTTAGTGGTAAGATATAGGGGAGAGAGAGGTCTTTGTTTCTTTCAATGACTACTTTCGCCTTTTTCTTGTCTCCTTTAGTTGTGGATCAAGAAAAATGAAGTCTTGACTATGGTCTTGCGCGACAATCTTCACCAGCCTCAATATGTCGAGAAACTGGAGAAAATTTTGCAGTTCATGATTCGACAGAAGGCGTTGAATTCGGCGGACTTGGATGCCATTTGGGCCGCTCAGGTTGCTTACGGAGACGAGTCGTTTTGTTTGTAAGTTCTACGCCTGCTCTAGGCTGGAAAGAGTGATGCAATCGTGAAGAACATACACGATCTTTTGGCGAAGTTGGCGTAGAATTTTTCTGCTGAGCAGCTTGATCATCTTTTTCATTGCTTTCAGGTACTTTGCGATCTTTTTTTCGTCGTGTTTTGGTTTATTGTCGACGTTTAGGAGAGTTGGGTGCAAGCCGGAAAGCGTCAAAGGGAGAAATTGATCGAATTGATTCGGCGATTGGCTGAAGACGACAAGGATGGCGTAATGGCCGGGAAGGTAGGCCGGCGTCTGGAATTATTTAAATCATCCTTTTGTTGTTGGTTGTGCCTGCGTTGCTCAGTGCATGTTGGCTGGTCTACGATACTCCCACTCTACCTGAAAGGGCGTGCGGCGTCGCTTATCATCTCTTTGTATTTACGGGTATCTCTATTTTTATCCAGGTATTAGGCTTGCTATGGATCCTAGCACATTCAGAAGACTGTTCTACCGAAATAATGGATCAAGCTCTAAATGCCCACATAAAAATATTAGACTACAGCTGTGCAGCAGTATACAAAATAGTCTATATGGCAATGACGCGTGTAGCAGTACTTTTCACGTAGGATCGAGATCAGCAGAAGAGTTTGTGGCTTGAACAATGCCTTGCCGAGTTGAAGAGCGACACGTGGGTCCTTCCAGCGATCAGGATGATGCGAGACATTTTCACCATGTACATTGAGGTGTCAGGAAAATAGTTTTTTATGGGGGGCACATTGATAAATGACGGGGATTAGGCACCGCACGGCTCGTCCACTAGTCATTTGAATTACTACTATAGGCAGGACATGATTCAGAATGTCGACTTTCAATCAAATCTGACCGCACTTCTGACGACCAATTTGGAATGCTACATGAGCAAAGTGAGAAAACACTGCGGAGGTGAGATTAAATATTTGATACATTTGGAGCAAACGACAATTTCTTTCTCGCGCTGCAGTCAATCCTGGCGCAACTCCCGAGGACGTAGTCCTCGACGGTAGAACGAATCACGAGCAACAGGTGAATGACCGACTGACGTTTCTCAAGTACGTGAAAGAGAGAGAAAGGCTGCTTCACTCCCTGCAGTGAATTCTTTAATTCTAGATTCGTTCTCGAGGATGGGAAGCTGTACCTTTCTCTGAGCCACGCAATCAAGGTAATAATTATAAGAAATAGTAAGGTATCCGTAGAGAAGAAAATTGCCTCTTTTTTAGATTTGGACTTGTTTGGCTAAGAAAGCCGTGTTTCCTTCTGATAGGGAGGCCTGTTTCAAATGGTTTTCAAAGGTTTCCTTGTCGTTTGGTCTTTTTCTTTGGTTGCCATTCTTTGGCGTTCTTAGGTTATGGGAGAAGATCCCGATTTGGAACCCCCAGGCTACAAACAGTTCTTTGAAGATCACGTCATGAATCTAGATCCCGCTCTGTTGACTGAAGGCGGAATGAAGTTGGTTGCGTAACGAGATAGAGATATTTATTGAAAATTCTTCTTTTCGTTAGATGTTTTTATCGCGCGTTCAAACTTGTAAACCTGAATAGTCATAAATTGATTTCACAGAGGCACAAATTCGTCACTTCGAATCTATCCATGTCCGGAATCGACTACATATGGAAGGTAGGGCAAAAAAACAGAAAGACTCCACATATGCATCATCATCTTGTATATGTATTCCTTACTTTGTCATACATATGTAGGCTCCTTAGGCGCTTTGCTAGGATTATCAATTCTCTAGGTTATTCTATGTGGCGCTGATGAAGTCGTGTTCAAGGCAATAGAACTCATGAAAGACGTTCACACTCATCTCTCGCCTACTCTATTGACCCGTCAAGTTAGCCAATGACGAGAGGAGAACAGAGTGGGCTTTTATTGATCATTTCTCTTTTGTTTTTTCTCTACAGGTGGCCATTCACATAGATTTCATAAGAAAATGTTTCGAGCATCTCAAAACGTCTTTCGAAGTGCTGAAAGTTCGTCTTGAGGCGCCCGAATGGCACGTGCACGTCACTCAAATGGTCCGCTGTCTGACGCTCTTCGAGAATACATCGCCCAATGCGACGACGCTCACAAAGGCGAGAGGACGTTTCTGCCCCACGGAAAGTAAGAAAGCGAGAGGGAGAGAGGCGCATTGCCATTATTGGATATACGACGATCTCGAATAACTCAGGTCGTCGCTTGGGAAACACATCATGTTGACCGTGCGCTTTCCTCTTCCGTCGGGACGACAGGAGGATTTGGAAGTGTCGACGCACGGCAACGAATCTTTAGGAGCGTTGCGTCGCAAGATCATACGATTGTACGGGGAAAGAAAGTTTGGGGAGAGTGAGCATTAGATTTTCGTTATTATAGAAAAAAAGGGTCGTCGTCGCAGGGAATCAAAATCGATTTATCAACGGAGAGGTGGTGAATCCGGTGGATGATCGCCGACTGATGCATCAGCTTTCGATTTGAGAGAGAGCGGTGAGTGGGGAAAGTAGCGAAGGCGGACTCCCTCTGAATTTCTTTTCAGGTTTTGTCTGCAAAAATTCGTTATAAACGACACGGATCGCTGTCTCAGGATTCCTCTTCCGATTCGTCGACGAATTCGCTATCGAATCTTTTCGACAGCACTTCGAGTTCCGAGACTGAGCAAAGTCTTCCTGGAGTGGTATACGCTCTCGTTTTCAAACTAAAATCGTTCTAGCGTCGCTTTTCTGTTCAGATAATGGCTAGGGATCCGAAACACTGTTTGCTTCTCCTTCAAATTGGTCAGATGGGAAGCCAGTTGAACGCGTCCATTCTTCGCGACAGTGCGCGCGAACTGTTGGACTTGATTCCGTCCGATCAGAAAATACTCGAGAAAATTTGTCAGTGCAAAGACAAAGGAGGTTTTAGGCAACTCGAGGAGATGTGTTTTCAACTTCCTCCGCTTCACACACTCTATCATCTAGAGGTGCGGAAAATTACGACTGTTACCCGTGGGGGATATTGACGTACCTTTTTTTCTTTCTATCTAGGTTTTGCAGTCGCTTCTTCTTCCTGTGACGTCGTCTCCCGACGACGAGCAATCGGACTCATTTCAGCTTTGGTTCATCGAAAATGGGGGCATTCGACTGCTTCTCAAATTGCTGGAGAGTCCCGATTTCGTCAAGGACGCCGACGTGAACACCAGAAAGTCAGTTTATTTCCAATAAAACTAGCGAATGACTTTCGTAAAATTCTCCCTTCTTTCAAGATCGATTTATCATTTGACTATAAGACTGCTGCGTCTCTTTCTCGCATCGCTCGGAATGGTTCAAGCGTTTCATTGGGCGAAGGAGTTGACCAGTGAAAGTCCAACGAAAGAGGCGGCCGCGTGCGGCCGAGTCGAACAGCTACGCGAAGCGCTTTTGCACCTACCTAGCATTCATTTGGACTTACTACTGAAACAGATTGTCAATTGGATAGGCCAATCGGCTTCAAAGACAGTGCGTTACAATATCTCGTAATAATTTTTTCTTCATTTTTCTTGTTTTTCGCGTAGGTTTTAGACGACGTGAATCTAGTCACTTTAGAAACGGTACGACTTTAATGCTGACTAAGGAGCACAATTAACGCTTCTGATCATTTTAGTTGATCGCCTGCGTGACCTCCGAATGGAATTCCCAATAGCGATTCGCCGAAAGAGATCCTCCTAATTGCGTGTATCGGTTGTCTACCGCTTAGAAATCAATCCTTTCATCGTTTGAAAACTGTCTTGTCGATCGCCATCTTCCTTCTTGATTATTTTGATCAGTTAAACAAATGCCGAACAAGCGGCCGACGCGGCACGAAATAATTTACAGAAAATAAGCAGTACAGAGACAGCGATGTGTAGCGCGCGCAACTGATCAATTTTTTATGTTTCGAGGCAGAGGAGAAAAGTCAAATTAAAAAATTGCAAAAGCGGGGAAATTTAAGCCGAACTGAGGTACGTTCACTGTTATACTCTCTCAGCTATAAAAGGGTACCAAATATCACAGACATGACAATGATACTCAATATTATAAACTGTAAGCGACACAGCCAAAGTGCCAAAGTAGAAAATTTCTTTCCTTGTTCTGTATTTCCTCTTCGATAGTTGCTCCAGCTCTAAAATTATGAGATTTTATTTACAGCTAAAAATTCGTTCGACAAGTACTGCACCCACCTTCCCGGATAGGTAGAGAGCATAACATGATATTGGAGATGGGGTTGATACGGCACAAATAACAGACTCGCAAATGTGTGTGTCCGGAATATCTACGATGCTAATTAGCGTAGACGCAGGCTTATTTACCTAGAATGAACAGTAGTCTTTTGGAAAGCAGTTAAACGGCATGTCGCTTTTAAAAGAACTTTGGCAGGTTTAGGCGGCTCTTGAATGACTTCCTCTATTTGAAACATCTCCTTTATTCGACTGGGATAGGCAAAATTCAGCGGCGAAGAACGAATAGGTTGACTTATCAAAGAAGGGTTGAATCCCGGAGCCGAAAAAGGGCGGGCGCCAGCTATAGAGACACAATGTCGTTATTAATTAAGCGTTAAGCGACGTTTGCACAAAGATCGAAGTTCTAGTTTCCAGTGAAAGCAGAAGGCTTGAGATCTATCTCACCGTTCTTCATCGCCTTCTGTTCTGCTCCCACGACGTAGTTGATATAAATGATTACCTTTAGCCGGGAGCTGTCGATGTTCTGAAGAAGGTATGCAGCACTATAATATTGAGCCCTGGGCCGTCACACACTTTAAATTAATTAATGGAGAAAGCACAATACATCTACTAAAGTGTTGTTTTGCTCGGCGTTGGAAAGGCTTATTTGCAGCAACCAAAGCTTTTGCTCTTTTCTTGACGCCAAGAATTTAAAATAGGCGTTGAGTGCAGATTGCGTTCAACAACTTTTCAAAGCTTTTCGTCGAATGCAGAAAAGCCTGGTGAAAAAAGGAGTTGACCCTTCCGTGATGTCACTGCATGGCTTGCACAAATCCTGCTAAACAAAGTAGGCATATTATGTAGAAACCGTCACACGCCTGTTACACATATTATTTTTGCACGATAACTCAATAAAAAGCACTATAGCATAAGATACAGCGCCGTTTGATCAGGCCATAAGCTATTTTTGAAAAGCCTTTTTGATCTAGAGCCACCACAGCTTTTGCTCTTCGTCAACGCCATCTATTCCAAATAGACATTGAGTGCTCCTTTGCAAGTTTGAGACAAATTCGACAGCTTCCTCTGTTTTTGCTGTAGCAGGTAATTTTATGAAAACGAGGGTTTTCTCACCCCACGGTGGAAGTCGCACGCCCAGTTGTATGGATCGATTTGCTTTAATCGTTTGTACCATAGGATCAGGTAGTGGCTGCCAGAACGAACAGAGTGATGGAGCACACGACTAAGAGCAGTTCTGTTAAAACTTAAATTGATTTAAGTTCAAGCTTGCACTTTTACCTTGAATAAGCTTCCCAAACCGTAAAACCTGTACTTATTGATGAATTCTGCGTCTGTCTCAAACTCCACCTTGCTAAGAATTTCTACGCTTCTTATTAGGCTTAGAGGAATTGGAAAGTAAACAGCGTGTGCTCCTTCTTTCCATTTTAATTTGTAAGCCTGATGAATTTGTCCAGGCACAATGTGCCGGTAAAAGGTTTTTTCTGAAGAAGATGTTAATAAAAGTAAAATTCTACAGAAAAACTTGCCTTCTATATTATTTTCAGAAAAAAAGATAAGTCTTTTAGACGTGAGAACTGCTGTTCCTTGAGGAAGAGGGTCACGACGAAATGCTGTTATTTTTTCCGAAATGAACGTCACTTTTTCATAACGTAGTTCTGTAACGGGCGATGTCAAAGTCTCGTATTCAGGTATTGTTAGCTTATGAAAAGGATCTTCACTAAGCCGCGTCTAAATATAGAAAGATTAGCAGTCTATAATGACAAAAATCTTATCCTTTATTTTATCGTGCGTTTGGACTTGAAAGAGTGAGATAAGAGTTTTGCAAAACCCAAAAAATACCTACTTTGCACTGATTTGCAATACACCATGATTGCTCTCACCTTCACTTCTGGCATAACTCCAGTAGCGACACTGGTTGTCAGCGCATATGATGCTTGTTGAATTCTATTGCCAACGGTTTTTGCTAAAGCTTTAGCAACAGGTTGCACCATCTCTTGGCAGAAATTTTTTTCGAGTGCTTTCATCTGTTTCTCAAACGAGTCTTGGCCTTCTTCATCCGCACTTCCGAAACTGTAATTCACGTCTTTCCATGCTGCCGCATCAATTGCGTCATCGTATTCATTCATTGCATGGGAGTCGCCTGGAATAGGATGTTCTGGCTTCAGCTTCAAAAACGGATTGTTTGGAGTGCTCTTTCGCGGGTTGGAAATGCTTGACAGCAAAACAGCTGACGCTAAAAACAGCTAGTTACTTGAACATCAACTTTATACTCGCCGCTTGGGGGCTCGGATTCGGCTTGGCTCGAATCGGACCGACGTGATCGGCGGCGAGCCGGGCGGAAACGTTCCCCCCTAGCGCGCGTTAGGCCCAATCCTGAGCAGCACAGGGCAACTCACAGGTAGGATATATCAATAGGGCGTTTGACCTGACCTTTCTCCCTCGGGTCACGTGAAGGGTCAGGTCACTTGACTAGGATTGACGATGGCAAGCGAATCTTCACATAAGAAACGCGTGCCATTGAAATCTCGCTGGGCAACGACAGCCAGCCGTCTGTCTTCAAAAAAAGATCAGAGCGTGGCGGTCAGGATCAGGGTGACGCCGGCGATAGCTTCGACAGAGTACAACGTCCTTTCTATGGATGTTTCGAACGAGGAGAAGTGAATTTGCGGCAAAGGAACAATGGCATGCTCTTCCAGGGATGTTACCAAAAGTCTTGCTTCGCTTTTTGGAGACTGAGAAGCGAGAGTTTCGTTCATTTTCCTGCTAGCTCGGTCACGTGCAAACGATGACGCAATGTAGTACGCAATCCCGGATGCGATAACAACACTTGCGAAATACTTTTGTTTTCGCTATGGAAGCAGAAGTAAAGATTTACCTATATTTGGATACTTTCCCTAGAAAATTAACGTGAATTATAAACAATTCCAGCAGGAAGGGCGTTTTTTGATATCCTAAAGATAATCAATGTGCCTATATAATAAGACTCCACCTGCAAGCCGTAATCTTCCTTATTTACGAGCAACGAGTCGATTTTCCAACATGTAGATGTAGAGAGCTGGCTCATAATTCATTCATCGTATGTATCTGTGGAAGAAACAATGGTCGAGTACTCGCACAAATCGATGCATTCGTGAATATGTAGTCCCTCGCATCTGGCGTCACACATTTGTTATACGTTAATTTTTAGTTCCTCAAACCGTCGTTCTAAACCCTCCTTCCTAGTAATTAGACACCAACAAGTGGAACATTGAAGTTAATATTATTTACGGTTATATCTGTAAAAATGTTCGTTATAGACGTGGAATTTGTAATTATTCTGATAGTGATAGTCGTTTTCAGCAACGATGTTTTCTAAAAGAAATCCAGCCCGTTTCTTTCTCGATCATGATCAACGTTGCTAAGTCACTTTATGCAGCATTTCTGATACCCGTTCTACAGGTTTTTAGAATCCTAAAAATATATTGATATGAAATCGTAGACTATAAAGACGTCAAAGTGCAACTGTCGTACCCATAATCATGTATCTGTGATTTCCATTGGTCAAAATCGAGACGATTACGTAGCCCGTACGCTTCACTTCTAGCTAGCAAATCACAAAATTCGATTTTGACTCTTGAAAATCACAGATGAACTTAATTGGCTGTACGATCGCAACAGTCAAGTTTGGGATTTTAAAAAACCGTGAAACAGTCGGGAAAATCGCACAAAGTTACGCTGAACCCGGCTCGAAATGATCGTTCTGTGAGGATGCAGCTAGGGGACGTACTCGCGAATATATAGTTATATGACTATGCATGCTATATATAGTTATATAGTTATATATAGAACTATAGAACTATATATAGTTATATAGTTATAACTATATATAGTTATATATAGTTATATAGTTAGTCTACTCATTACATCTATCTTGAATCTGTGGTCCGTACGACTCAATTGATAAGCAGTAGGCAGCGTTCTTGATCTTAGGCGGACTATTCGGCTTCATGCATTGTCGAAGCCGTATTGACGATGTGATCGACTCGACTGCACAAATCGTTTTCTTCGCTAATTTCTGCCACCCATCCAATTCTGGATATAAAAGAGTCAACGATCGACGATCGGGCCGCGGGACTCATTCGTCCATCCATGCATGGGGACGGGATAATGCAGAAGTTTCCATAAAACAACCAAAGAAGGATGAACGTCTACTGCGCGTGCGCAAGGGTTGCGAAACAAATGTCGTTTCTTCGTCGAAAAAACGTCTCCCCTGACCATGACTCTCAAGCCATCTCACCCGAGAAAAGGCGTTCTCATGAATGCGCGTTGATCGACGATCATCTTCACCTCTTCGGAGGTTTCGACGGATCGGAACACGTTCCCCGCAATGAAATATTTGTGGTGAATGTTCGATTAGCGGAAAAGAAGTGGATCCGCCGATGGACTCGAGGTCAAACGATTCCCCCACCTGGTGAGGGGGCACGATGTGTGGTCATCGACAAGATAATCTACTCCTACGGGGGAGAGATAGGCGAGGGTCGTTATCTGGGAATCGTTTATCGTCTCGATCCGAAGACCATGAAATAGCGACGCCTATCCGAGGAAAGAAACCGCACGATCGCGCGTACTGCTGTTTGTGTGCGATTGGATCACGAATGATCATGTTTGGAGGTGAGGGCGGATTGAAGGAGCTTCCTCGTCACCGAATCCAGTCTGGAGCAATTCAGGAAGGAGAGCACAACTGGAGTAACGATATTTATGAACTTCAATTTGAAGAGGGAAATGAAAAGGGCAAGTAGATTTCATATCAGTTTGGTAATTAATAATTTGAAATATGGACTAGGAATGTGGTTGGATTTGGATCTAAGCGGAACACGGCCAAAACCACTTCATGGCGCTGCCATGGCCTCCATTGACCAGCATCGAGCATTACTTCATGGAATGGACATGAAGAATGAATGTCACTCTCTTTTGATCAGTCTAAATCAAAAAGTATGATTTCCACTTAAAGCTGAGCAATTTGTAGCATTATTTTTAGTCGTGGACGATCATTGATTTTGATGTGAAACCATCACCTAGACGCGCCCATGCAATTTGTCAACTAGTGACGGAAGACTTAGAAGACGAATCAATTTGTCTTCTCGTCGGTGGTGAAATGGTCGACAAAGCAAATTCTGACTACTTTTACGTTCTGGATTGTGACAATGCCAAAGCGTATAAGGTTGCAATTGTATTTTCATGGAATATTTATTGATGTTATTTTAAGATGGACGTCGATACACAATTGGGAAAAGTTCGCCGTCACACGTGTCATTGTTTTCAGAATGAAGACAAGACTGCAGACGTCATTGTCTGTGGTGGGGCCGATTCGAATGTATGGTGGTACAAACCAATTTTTAACGGTTTTCGTCTTGGTAATGATTTCGTCTCATTTTAGCAGCATAAATTTAGTTAATTATAATGATATTTTTACAGACGTAAAAAACAAGCCGTACATGAAAATTAAACGAGAAATTCTCTCGTAGAGGCGGGCGTCAGTTCGTACAGAAAGTCCATCAGCGAGTCTTCTATTTCAAAGTGGCACGGAAGATATTGAAATGTTGCAACGCGAGTTGGAGCATTTGCGACGAAAATGCTCTGAATTGAGCGGCGAAAAAACCTCTATCAGGTTATTTATCAGGTTGATTATGATATTAATTGATAACGTATTTTTTTTATTTTAGAAATGAGCTGACCTTTGCCCAACGTCTTCTGCATGGTAAAGACGAAGAAATCACACAAATAAGGTTACTTATAAATTTAGTTTGTACAGTATATATGTTTACTATATATGTATCATTTAATTCCTTTTTTGAATTTTTTGATTTCAGAGAAGAACTTACCTCTGCTTATAGTATTGTAGAGCGTAAAGACGAAGAATTGGCTGAGATCAGGTTATTAAAAGTAATGAATGTATCTAAAACTGGTAATAGCTTTTTTAATTATAAGCAAAAATTGGCGTCTGTTCAAAGAGAAGCTTCTTTAGCTTATGGTCGTCTTGAACAGCAGAAAGACGAAAAGATTGCCTCTATTAGAGGGTAACAAATAAATAATTGATTTAGCGATTTTTGGGATATTTAATCGTTTTTTTTTCTAGGAAAGAACTGACCACTTGTGAACGTCTTGTACCGCGTAGGGACGAAGACATAGCTCATATCAGGTTTTGACAATATAAAAAAATTGTAATTAATAACGTGAATTGTTTTTTTATTTAGAGATCTCCTGCACGGTAAAGAAGAAGAATAAATCATTCAAATAAGGTATAATTAATTACTGAACCACTTGCTCTGAGAAAGGAACAATGCCCAATGAACTGTTATAATATAGGCAAGCAGTCGTCAGTTCTAGACTACCAGGTGAGTAGAATTAGATTGCAAAAGCGAGTTTGGCTTGATCGCATTTATTCCAGATGCTTTTCCAAAGACAGTCAACGAGTCTCTCACTCGTGTTGTCGCGACACTAGTAGAGGCAAAATGGCAAAAATTTGCTGTTTGTTTGGGACGAAGAGCCAATGCCATACCGCAGTACAAAGAAAAGTCTGATGAGAATTTGATTCGGGCTATGATGATCATAGAGGATTGGGTAGCACAATGCGGTCGAGAGGCAACGGTAAATGCTCTTATCCGAGCTTGTGAAGAATGCGGTATTCACAGAGATAATATTGAAGCTGCGTACAAAGACAAGTTGTGACTACATATTAGGTAATACGGATAAATGGAGTTAGTGGAATTATCCACGTAATTGAAAACACCTAATGACACCGGTAGTGAATGCATAGGGAGCTTCGTCTCCATACCAACAATTATATTTAGAAAAGGTTTGTTTTGAGTCAGACTCTTTCTATTGTTTTTTTTAGTGTTTCTTCGTTTGTTTATTAGTTCTTTCTCTTTTTATTATTAGTATCGGCGAAGCTTGTTGTATGTTTTCTCTAACTTTGAGCATTTGTTTTCAGCCCAGAGAACCCTATACATACTTCCCGCCTACGAAGACAATTACAATTTTTGTATTAAAACAACTATAGAAAATAAAATTTCAGCACAAAGTATATCGAAAGCTGAAATATTTAGCTCCTTTGGTGGCTACCTACAATCTGAGTTAATAAAACGGCGGACTTTGACCCTAAAGAAAGGCGAAACTGTAAGAGTACCCATCGAAAATCAAAATTAAATGATAATGCGCTTTTGACGTTGACATTCTCACCGTGACGGACGAGATATTAAACGCCAAAAAAATTTGTGCAGTTGCACGCACAGTGAAGCGGGCAGAGTTCCCTGACCTGCATCCACGCACTAATTTATTTACGAGAAAGAAAAGCATTCATATGTCTGACTGCATTTCACCAGCGAATAGCTGAGCCACTTATGGGCTTCCTCCGTCGTTTCAAACTCAAATCAATACAGTATTAGCAAATCAGTAAGTCATTCATAGCCAATCATTAAAATATTTAAAATAATCTGAAATAAATTTATTCGCGTTCTCAAGCTCGACTTGAATCTAAAAAACGCCCCACTACAAAACGGAAACTTGCGCAATCACGAAAAGCTCAACTAAAAGCCTAGAAACAAAGCCTAGAAACAATTGGAGACCGAGAAAAGCCAATCTACGACATCAAACAAGGAAGGATACCCTCTTTCGAGTTTCCACGAAAACTCTAAAGATCCTCTGACCACTAAAAACGCCCGAATAAACCTTGAAACAGAAGCGGAAGGCCTCAAAAGGCTCAGAAAGCGATGTCGCTAAAAAAATGAGGACTCCCGGATAAACTTTCTACAACCCCGTATCAAACGTTCTTTGGGGCAGAGCGAATCGCTTTCTAGGTCGAAAACACGGCTTAGTGTGATCACGAATTGTTTTATTCACTGTACAATATTCACTGTACAAGACGGTTTGGCTATTTGAGGAGACGCAGGGGATGCAAAGAATCGTGTCAGGAGCCTCGAGTCTTCTCTCGACTATTCGATTTCTACAGTATGCATTCGAATACGTATTCGCGACCAAAGGTAGATAGAAACTTAGATCTATATATAGAGAATGATGGCCTGGTGTTGGCCACCATGAATAGCCTCCCACCGCTTACAGTACGCGAGCGCCTTAGATAATGTGACGTCATAAAATTTCATGGTATTATATATTCACGCTGTTTTACATGTATCACAGACCTGCAGCTCAGTCCTACGCACATGCTCTATGTACATACATAGAGCAGCTGAGCTCATGTTTAAGTTCCTAATTAGGCGTTCTCTGATACTGGTTTTGAAGTTTATTGTCTGCGGGCTTGTCTGCGTAGGTATGTGTACGGAAGTGTGTACGGGTCATATTTCCTGCTACCCGTACACGCGTACATACCCACCCAACATACTGTACATGAGTGGATACTTTTGATTGTGACGTCAGAGCGTGACAAACAAAGCAGTAGTTTCGCCTTCTCAACGCATTTATAAAACGGAAAATGCTACAGATCAATTTGAAATAGGGGTTTCTAAGCATTTTTTCTGTTTATCAAAGAAAAAACGCTGTATTCGCGCCGTAAATCGCCTTTTTCGGGTCGCCGTTTTAGGCCCCATTTCGCGCATACGCTTTACAAAGTAAGGGTTTTTCCTATGTGACGTCACAATACTGTACCGAACAGACGTACGTACATACATACACTTCCGGCCTTGAGATCACGTTTGAGAGAGCCTCCCTCGCCGTTATACGGGCTCGCAAACTGCGTTTGCCACCCCGTACAACTGCGGTGGTCGGCTCACGGATACTAGTATACTCCTCTAGTATCCGTGGTCGGCTCATAAGCTTAAATCGTCGTTCAAGTGCCTTGGACAGTGCGTTCAGGCATTCGAAGCGATTCCTGAGAAATGCACGTGAGCGATCGAACGCGTTCCTCTTCGAGCAGATACCGCGTAATTGTTCTTTTTCTATCGACTATGGTCCCCAGAACTAAAATTGCACGAAGCTACGGCTCGATATATCGCGAGTCCTCTAGAATCGATCTAGTTCGCCGCGTTCTTTTGGGAAAGCCAACTCGATCGAAGGTGTTTGAACGTTTTTGTTCGCGCTTCGTCGCGTTTTCGTCGCGTTTCGTGAACGTGAACGATAACGTAGACGTCACATCCGGCTATATACCATGCACGCGTGCACGTGTTCGTCTCTTGTTCCCCTTTTCTCTTTCGGACAAACGCTGCACGCGCATGATGACTCCAATTATTACCATTTTTGTACATTATTTCAAGTATTCCTTTTATGTGAATTACAATCGTTTTCAAAAGACTTTATTCTAAAGTACCGTACTAAATGTGCTGCTATATACCTACATGTATATGTCATCTCCTCTGGTCTTTTGTTTTTAGTAGTAAAATAAACACTTGCAGTCATCGCATCATCGCAATTTTTATTCACTAAAGAGATTTTTCATTGTAGGACTGTTGAAGAAAGTAATGCAGGTTCTCGTTCTCAAAACCTCTCCGAGGCGTAGGATGTCACTCATCCGGTGCACGTTCTGCTACGTTATTTGTTATCAAAGAATAACGGATTTGCTTTGTACAAACGGGAAAGGAAGTTGCATCTTTGACTATTGTTGTGCTGACAATCGGAAGCTCTTTCGTCCATCTCCTCAAGACCGGTATGAACCGTTAGTCCTAAAGACCGGTCATCATGCGCAGCACATGGCATGACTGGGAGCCTTTTTTCGGTCAGAACGGTCTTGTACGGAAATAGAGCAATACTTATAATGCATACGGTCGATTTCAAACGCGGCGTTATTGCACATACACATCAATATTGCAAGGCAATATATACTGCGCTAATAGCGCTAAGTTGATGTTTTTTGGCACCGTTTCAATGAAGTCTTGTTTATGTGACTATAAAAGGCATGCGCGCCCTGCGTAGATATAAAAGAACAAGTTGCCCCCAACTCAACAGTCGCTAACCTCTTTTTCAGATGAAATCGTTATGCTTTGCCGTGTTGTTCGTCGGTGCTTTGTTGCATTTTGTTCGAGTTGAGGGAGCTGGTACCTCACGCTATATTGAAACCGGCACAGACTATCTCGAATTTTTTTCTAGCCGTTTTACATGCACCGAAAGGCGAACACGTCAAGAACAAATATATAGTCGTCCTTGACGATCATGTCACCGTTGAACAACGTAAGGCGACCGTAGGACCGCATTAGCCAGGCAGTTTATGAGAAAACCATGTTTTATCTGTTTCGCTAAGCTCTCACGTGCAATCACCAGAAATATACCAGTGGTTTTTAAGCGTGGCTCTTAATAAAAACGAGATTGTATGAGAGCAGCTAGCGCTGAATATTGGCGTCATCTGTGAGATAGTTTATGCAGTGTTGAATTATGTAGTACGTTCATCTTTTTCTAACAAAATTTGTAATAATTAAAGGTTGAAGGCAACATCTCTAACGTTAAGTAATACTTTCTATATAGTGCGGCTTTTGCTTTCTTTCTTTCAGAGCTAGAGCACGTGTCTAAAATATTTGAAAATTCCGTCGACGAACCCCCCAAAATTGAAAAAACGCTCAATATCGGAAAACATTTCAAGGCTTATTCAGCCATAATGAATAACGCGTAACTTTTATCTTTCTTTTTATTAATTAACGTACCCTTATTCGAAATTTCAGCACCCTTGAACGAGTTCTCCAACTCCCGCACGTCCAATATGTCGTGCCAGAAGAAATCCTACGTTTTAGAACGTTGGATAAAAAAAATAAAAGCGAGGGCATACACAGTTATTTTCACCGTCGCAGAAGAAGTCCCTGTACAACTCAATCAGATGCAGACTGGGTATGACCGTATATCCAACCGTGTATAATATCCGTCAATGTTAGACCAACCGACGTACCTAGGGTCTTGAAAGAACGTCTGTAAGGCGTTTCCACAACACACGAAAGTACACTTACTCAAGTACTATCTATTAGATTTATAAATTTATTCAATTGTATCTACTTTCTTTACAAAGAAAATTATCAAGGACAAGGCGTCGACGTTTACGTGATTGACACGTGCGTAATTTCATTGGTACAGTAATAGTTCTAATCTAAATATAATCATTGTTGCTGTAGTGGAGTGTATGCAAATCACCGCGACTTTGAAGGAAGAGCAAGAATTGTACGTATGCATAAACGGATGTCCGACTAAAAAATAGCTCGACGTTAAAAAGGTTAAAGACTATGTCAATGTTCGAAATCCGGACGAAGACGGTCACGGAACTTTTGTGGCCTGTGCGTCTTCTCTTTCGTTGAATTTGAGCCGTTTATTGAATTTTTTATTTAGCGCTTATCATTGGAAAGAAGTACGGAGTAGCTAAGAAAGCTAGAGTGGCTGCTGTAAGAGTGCTTGACGATGATGGATATGCTACTACTCAGTAAATAATTAAGACTAAAGCAATATTGTTTCCCTGGTTTCATTTTTGTGTCGTATAAGAAAACTTGTGGAGTCTATTCAGTGGGTCGCCAGCCAAGCACGGTATAAAAGAAGCACCGTTATTTTAAAGTGCGTAAGGGAAAGTACGTGATAAAGAATTGTCATCGAAACTTTATGCCTAAGCTTTTCCGTTGGTGTTCCAAGCAATGATCTTATTAATCATGCGGCAAGTGCGGCTGTTAGAGATGTAGGGGTTTCTAATTCATTTGCTTCTTTCTTTGAAAATCTTTTTTGTATAACTATACAGGGTGTTGTTTTTGTTACGTCGGCTGGAAACGAAGGTGAAGACGCTTGCAAGACGTCTCCAGCTAAAGTTGCAGAGACGTAAATGATACTACTAAATAGTCAGTTCAGTCAATCGGTAATTGCCGATTTTAGCATCACCGTGGCAGGTTCTGACAGAAATGACAGGTTTATGGTTGCACGCAAAGTTCAGTCAAATTTTGGAGCTTGCGTTGATATATTCGCTCCAGTAATTAGCAGTACTATTATACAGTTATCAGGTATCTTTGAAGCTTTCCCCAGAGTCAAGATATATTAGGAGCCGG
Source organism: Oscarella lobularis (assembly GCF_947507565.1). NCBI lineage: Eukaryota > Metazoa > Porifera > Homoscleromorpha > Homosclerophorida > Oscarellidae > Oscarella > Oscarella lobularis. The sequence goes on along the minus strand of NC_089188.1, from coordinate 579,816 downwards.
TACCACCAATCCATCATCCACGAAGACAGACTCTGGTACGTATAATGCGTTCAATAAAAGTTGAATTATTAATCACTCTTAATTAAAGGTACATCTTTTGGAACAGCTCTAGTGGTAAGAAGGCCTAAAATGTTTTCAAATGTAAAAGTAATTTTCTTTTTGCAGTCAGGAATACTGGCCAAGCTTCTTAGTGAGAATCCACGTCAAACGCCGTCCCAATTGAAGCAGTATCTCTTACGGTAAGCTTGCGCCTCCACTGTAAAAATTTGTTAGCGTCGCTTTTTAATGAACAGAAGTGCTAGCAGAGATATATTGAAACCACCAATAGGACATTCATGGCCTCCAAATACAGCGAATCTTCTTGTTCATGACGGCTGTTATTGAGACGGGCGACTTATTGAACGTGCTCAATATTCGCTTACTACTGAGCCCTTTGGCTTTGTCGTTTGTTGTCAATTTGTTGTGCGCTGCGTTTGGAATTCTGTTGCTTATAGGTATAAATGTTTTTTTGCCGTTTCTATGCAGGTAATTCTTTGACTGGTCGACCTCCCATTCAAGCAACAAACAGGTTTGGAACGATCTTTCTCCTAAATTAAACTCATACCTAGATCGATCTGGCCTGATCTAGGTGTGAGTCTAGAAAATCATGATCTGCAGGGTTTACATCACCAACGACGTTGTGAGTCCTTCAGCAAACGAATTTACCGCTATTCTAAATTTCGAAAAGTTTTGCGATGAGCCCCGAATTAATGGTATAGTTCCCACTCCCTCACCCCTATTTGTTCCCCTCCCCTCACCCATTACGTACGTAGCTTTAGGGACCTAGTCTATAGACATAAAACTCTGCATTTCGATGTTACTCCTCCTCCAAATTAGTATAGCATTATTGGACTCTGGTAAAACTCGGGAAGACTTGGCCAAGTTAGATAGATAACCATAAGCTAGATGTAGCTCACGGTTTTATTTATGAATCAACAGTGGAGCTTTTCTGCCCTTTTTAATGTCATGGTATTGAATTACGTAAGCATACTTATTTCATCTTCTTTTCAAGGTAAAATACCAGTGAATATTTATCTGTTTAGAAACGTCCTCTTAGATCTACGTAATAGCTGCTCGATTGGATTGCTTAGCGATGCTTATTACCCATCTTCCTCCTCCAACAAAAATTTTATCATCAGTGACAGCCAATGAACACTCATGCCGTTTATTCTTCATTTTCTTTATCGTTTCCCATTTTCCATTATTAATATGAAAACAATCAACACGATCACTCCCTCTCCCTCCCACAAGATAAATGTTTCCATTGCGTCCAATTGATGATCTGAAATCAAGTTGATATTTGTCTGGTATTTTACTTATTAAATCCAAATCACTCGTTTCACTTTTCCATTCATAAATACTCGTACATCGATACGTGTCATTCATATTTATGACATATCCTTTTCCTTCACATTCAAAGACACTCCATATTATTTGAATCCCCGGCAAATGATGCTTCTCTCCCTCCCATGCTCCCTTCTTAAACTGAAGCATTCTGTCCTCCCAACCAACATGTAGAATTCCATTGATTTCAGTTACACGTCCACATGGATAACAACAATCAATGGGCAGATTTGGTTCGTTTGTTTCCCATTTGAGACTGGGATTTCCCATCGAAGGTCCAATCTAAGTATATGTAACTGTCAATCACATTTCTATCAACCCAATTCAATAACCTTAGTTCTCAATCCGAGAACAGTCATTTCGGCGCGAGCAAAGATCTCCCTTCAATTTTTTCACTTTCTCAATCGCAAGTCTATCACTTTCATGTTCTACAAATAGAATCTGTTGAGTCAGATCACATCGAATTAAGCACATTCCCGAGTAGTAGTTCTCTTTTCTGGCTCCAATAACTGCCGCACAACATGCTCTTGTCGTTCCGTTTCTCGTAGAATGTCGACAAACTCGTCGAAGGCCGTCTCGATCACCTTTTCGCGGCAAAATGTCGACAAGGAGCATGCGCGATTTGTCTTCGTTCGTCTTGGACGAATCGCGCAGCATTGCGTACAGTGGCGTCGCTAAGGGTGGGCCAGGTCGGGCCAGGCCCTACCAAAATTTCTGTGGCCCTACCAAAAAAACTTGTTTTCCTTTTCTTTGTAAGAGAGAAATTGATTGGTTTACTAGTTAGTGTAGTTTCTTAGGGTTAGGGTTAGTAAGAAAAAATGCTTTTGCAATGATTCGTGTAGAGTATTTCTGTAAAGAAAAATCAACGTAATGACCCCGCCCACTCAAAATTTTTCTGGGGCTCTGCCCCCGGACCCCCGCATTCTGTCCCGACCAACAGAAAATCCTAGATACGCCACTGATTGCGTATTGCTCTCGAGAGACGAGTCGCTCGGCGAGAAGACGATCTAGAACGGACATGGGATCGAACACTTCGACGATCGACGGAAGATCGTCGTGTCGTGGACGCGATTTCTCCATCAAACGTTTGTCCATCGCAGGCGCTTCTCTCTTCTCTCTTTTGCGGCGAGCGCAGCAATGGACAGATGCGCGGGGAATTGCGCACTAAATGAGAATGGGATCGAGTTGGTTCGGGGAGTCCCCTTTCGAGGGCACGAGATCAACATTTGTACACACAGGAAAATATTATGTTTTTGGAGGTCAATTTTATTGTTTCGTCAGGTCAATCGTAACGAAATCTTTTTTTTTCATTTCATTTGAGTCTTAGATTGGTCGTCGCGATTTTTTGATCAAGGTCAAAGTTAATTCATGTTCTCCATTTGATTTCACTTTTGTAAAATTGACATTACCATTATATGCATGTTTTATTATTGAGCAAACGTTAACTATGGTAGATGAGTGCTATTCATCGACAAGAAAACAAAGACAAAGTAGAGAGCATTCGTTTGATATAATAAATTGAGATGCTAATATTATTTTGTTGCAGGCTAGGTCACATGTGCACGAGCTCCTTTGCCAGATGAGCTCTTCCGATTTCAATCCAAGGGCCATTCAAGCAACATTTGACAAAAGATGTGTTTTCTTGACAATTTTTAAAACGTTCTCTCCACTGGTAATCGTAATTATTAATAACATTTTTACTTCAGTTTGACCGTCGGCTCTCGGTCACAAACGGAAAAAATTTTCTCTATTGTTTTTTTCTTTCGTCACATATTGAAATTCTGGTTTCTTTTAGAGAATGTTATGTAGACGTAGCGTTAGAGACGAGAGGATCGTGAGCACGATCCTGCATAAAGAGGTGTCGCAAAACTAAATTGAAAGCAGTGTGAGTGACTCTAACATTGCTTCACGGGGAAACAGTGGAAGAGTTTCGTTTCAGCTATGGAGCTGTTGCGGACTGCTAGAAGGTAAAGTTTGCTCGTGTGAGCCTGATTCGTTTTGTGTAAGGGTTTCCTAACGCCGTTTTCTCCATCGGAGCGTCAAATTACGTCGAATTGACAACGAAATAAGCAGAGATCGCTTCGATTCAAAAAATCAAATTTTCTGAAAAAAGTTCTTCTTAGAAAGACAGGAAAGTGAAGTATATGAATTTTTGTTAGCTTGTGAACGGGAATTCAGCCAAGGTATACGTATGCCCAGTATTCGAGTTTCTCCTCGTCCGAGAAATTATAATTTTTTTCTTTCGCCGGCGATTTATCTTATAGAGCATGTAAAAAGAACCTGAGAAAGTCATCTGAAGCGACGTGGAAGTGTACGTCTTTTTTTTATCGTTAGAGAGACTCGGAATTGAACGGTGAGCATTCGACAGATTTTTATTGGGACCCGAAAACAAATTTATATTTTTAAGCATTCAACTGAGTTTAGAGCATCCGATCCTCCCACTACTATTAATTGATTTTCTTTTGTTGTGCATGTACCATGTGCGTACCTTCCCTCATTCATTGATGGCAATGGAAGCCAATCCCCAGACAATTCATCATACATTTCAACACATTTGCTACTTCCCCTTCCTCCTGTTGCGACGAGTTTTCCATTCCATGATGCCAATTCGCACCAATTCTTTGTAGTTGGCTTGACATCAATCCACTCTTGTTTTTGCATTGAAAAACATTCAACTGAATTCCCCATTCCCCATCCCCCTCCTCCAACAAACATTTTATCATCAATCACAGCCAATGAACACTCCCACCGTATATTCTTCATTTTCTTTATTGGCCCCCATTTTTCCTTATTAAAACAATCTACTCGATCACTCCTCCACCCTCCCACAAGATAAATTTTTCCATTGTGGCCAATTACTGATCTCCCAGCGAGCTGATGTTCACGTGGTATTTTAGTTAATAATTCCAAATCTCTCTTTTCACTTTTCCATTCATAAATCCTCGCGCATCGATACCTGTCACTGATATCCATGACATATCCTTTTCCTTCACATTCAAATACACTCCATATGAATTGAATACCCGGCAGACGATGCTTCTCTCCCTCCCACGCTCCCTTCTTCAACTGAAACATTCTTTTCCCTTGACCAACATGTAGCATCCCATTGATTTCAGCCACACGTCCATATGGCGCACAATCAATAGGCATGTTTGGTATGCTTGTCTCCCATTTGAGATGTGGACTTCTCATCGAAGGTCCAATCTAAATGTAACTAATTAAAAAACCCTTAAATCGATTTCTTTAAGACAAAATCACGTCCACCTTAGTTCTTAGACTGATGTTTGTCACTCTCTCCTTCATTTTCTCTCGTTTCTCTTTCTTCAATTCCTTTTTCGTCTCTTCTTTCTCTTTTATCTCCTTGTTTTTCTCTTCTCTCTCTTTCTTTAATTCTCTTTCCAATTCCTTGATTTTTTCTTCACTTTTCAAAGAAAGTCCCGTAGAGTCATAGCGTTCATTTTCCTCAATCATCTGTGCGACGTGTTCCTGTCCTTTAGTTTTTCTCAAAACATTCAAAAATCGGTCAAACGAAGTGGGGCCTCTTTTCGGCAAAATCGAAACAAGAAGTGTACCCGATCTTTTCTGGTCATCAATGGAATCAAGAGAGAGCCGTTCATATTCTTGAGCAGTGATGAGTTCTTCGGCGAGAAGACGACTGAGGAAAGTGAGAGGCATCAGAATTTCAATCAGATCATGTAGAATCGAATGCACACGCGTTTTCCATCTCTGATCCATTTCAAAGAGAGCAGAAGAACGAACGAAGCGATGTCAAAGCGAGATAAACAAAAGTGGGGACTTTGGGGACGGGGTGACTTTATGTAGCTCGTGCACGAACGATGACGCGGACTCTTTGCTGATTGGATGATGGGTGTGCGTAATTAACCGCAACGATGTCACGAGAGACAGCGTTGTTTTGGCACCTCTACGCGAAACCAAAAATGGTAATAATTGGAGTGATCACGCGCCTGCAGCGTTTGTCCCAAAAGAAGGAGGGAAACAAGAGACGAACCACGTGCACGAGTGCATGGTATAGCCGGATGTGACGGCTACGTTTTCGTTCACGTTGACGAAACGCGACGAAAACGAGAAGAAAACGCGACAAAGCGCGACTAAAAACGTTCAAACGCATTCGATCGAGTTCGCTTTTCGAAAATAAAGCGGCGAACTCGATCGAATCTTAGCGAAATAGAGGATTCACGATATCGAGCTGTAGCTTCGCGAAATTTGATTTTTGGAAGTCGCAGTCGATACAACGAGTAAATGTACGTTGAATTTGCTTGTGGGAATAAAGAGAAACGCGTTCGCTCACCTGCGTTTCGCCGTGGTTTCGCTTCCAATGCGTGGACGCACTGTCCGAGGGGTTTGAGCAACGATTTCAGTCCATTTCAATCTATCTTTGGTCACGAAGACGTAATCGATCGCCCAGAATGCATCAAAATCGAACAGTCGAGAGAAGAGAATCGAGACGAGCGCGCTAACTCCCGCTAAGATTCAAGATGGAGGTCGACAGAATGTATTCGACTTTTCCCTGTCATTGGCTGGTCAGATAGCTTCTGTCTTCAAAGCGCGCCTCTTTCATGTGATTCTCTCATTGCTAGATAGCTTTTCAACTTGTTTATATAACGCAATGGCGCAAAATGGGGCGACAAAGCGTAAGAAACGATGTCAGGAAAGCCTTGACACTAAATTTCTTATACACAAATGGTTTCCCAAGGCATTGAATGCCAGAGAGTAGCTCGACGGGCAGCAGTAAGCTGTGCTTTAGTGTATTCAGCATGACTTCAATTTCATCGTAGATTTTCGACTTGATCTTGGATATGATGCGAAATATTTTCAACATGTATATCGAGGTGTCAGGAAAATTTCTTTTTATTTATGTGCAAATTGATGATGACGGGGATTAGGCACCTCATAGCTCGTCCACTGACCTTTCTATCAAGTTGCTACTATAGGCACGACGTGATTCAGCTTTTACCCGCCCGATCAAGTCTGATTGAACTACTGATCACCAATTTGGAATGCTGCATGATTTATGTCGCAGGTGAGGTCGAGTATTTGAAAATTTGAAGTAAGCGAAAATTTCTTTTTCATGCTGCAGTAATTCTTAGCGCAACTTCTGAGAACGTAGTGCTCGACGGTAGAATATATGACGAACATCAGGTGACTGACGTTTCTCAGGCAGGCGCAGAAAAAAAATGTTTCCTGGCTTCTTTCAGTAAATTCTTTATTCAAAGATGGGAAGCTGTATCTTTCTGTAAACCACGCAATCAATGTAATAATTGTATAAATTGAGAAAACTTTGCGTTCAAGTCCTTTTTAGATTTGGACTTGTTTGGCTAGGAAAGCCGTGTTTCCCTACGATAGGGAGGCCCGTTTCAAATGGTTCTCAAAGGTTTGCTTGTCTTTTTTGTCGTTTTCCTTGGTTGTCAGTCTTCATGAATGATCGTCCTAAGGTTATGGAAGAAGATCCCGATTTGGATGCAGATCTTTGAAGATCACGTGATGAATTTAGATCTCGCTCTGTTGACTGATGAAGTCCGTGGCTTGGCGAGATAAAGAAATTTATTGACAGTTGTTTTTTCGTTAGATATTATGATCGTGCGTTCAAACTGGTTAACCGGACATGTCAGAAATTAATCGCAAGGGGGCACTAATTCGTCACGTCGAATCTATTCATCAGGGGAATTGACTACCCATGGAGGGTACGGCTTCTTTACATCAATGGCACGCGCCAAACTCGTTCCTGCGATCCTATTGGTCGTTCATCAATCGATCAGCTGTTTCACCAAACGCGCTTTCGCACCTCGCCGCTGAAGTTCGCACGATGTACGCTCGATCTTTCGCGATTTCAAATAAAAATTAAGTGCAACGAAGAAAAGCGACTTTACGCCCCAATTGTACGTAAGTACTCATACGGTTTATAAAGCGTTTCAGAGTGAGGGAGAAGTACTAATGCAGAACGATGAACTTAATTTGAAGTGGCATCCCACGCCATGGTCGAATGATGAAAATGAAACCTGTGAAAAGCGCATGCTCGTTGCAATAAGGGCGTTGCCGTTGATCTACTTCTCCATACGACTCTTTATCCGTTTCTATATGGCAACAGGCTGCGGTTTGTCTCGTACGAAATCTTAGTACTCGTGACTCATACATAGACGTTATTCAGATATTTCTTACCCTTGGGATGAAGTGGTCCTTCCTGGTCATGTTTTTGACGAACTTTCTGAAGCTTTAATTCCTTCTCTCATTCTTGACGAACTTTTGGTTGAAAAATTGATTACTAAAGCTGAATGTGAAGACATAAAACGATGCCTTACTCCTGCAGAGAAGAGCCGCAAACTCCTACGGTCTCTCGTGAGCCGCCGAAAGGAGGATTACCTTGTCTTTCGAAGGATTTTAGAGAATACGCCAGGCTGTGAAAATGCTTACGTCATCCTACTCTCTTCGGAGGAGAGAGTTCTTGGAGTAAGAAAATGGACATTTCTCCATCTCGTATCTCACAGCTTAACTTATTAGAGTCAACCTATTTACTACCCTGACCAGAAGCTTATGGCAGGCGTGTTGTTTGGCCGGCTAAAAAGAATTCTGAAAGCCCATTACAATAGTATGAAAAACATATCTGATGTCTATAGCAAATTCGATTTCCTTATTTTCACGGCAAAATTTAATTCTTTACGGAATCAAACGCTTGAACGTCTACTTCTTCCTAAAGCTGGAATTGTTCCTCTTTCTCTTAATGAAGAGGATAGAAGACGTTATGGTAAAAAGCGAATTTTAAAGTATCAACTTGCCGATGAGGAAAAAGACTCAGTGAAGGAGTTTCGTGATAAAGTGATGGAAGCTGAGAGAGAGAAATCAGACTCAGGTAGAACTCTTTTTCTTGTTATAGCTGATGAAAGCCACTGGGGTACCGTCAAAGCTAAAGAGGTTGAGGACGGCAATCTTGCGGCGAAAAAAACCCAAAAAGCTTTCAATGAGTTTGTTAATACCTGGGGCAAACATAAGGACGTTGTCGTTCTTCAAGTATCGGCGACGCCGTTTAATTTACTCACAATCAATTCTCGGATTCCTCAAGTATATTATCAAGATATTGGCTCTAAAACGAGAAAGGAAGTACATGTCGTTCATTGGGCAGAATTGATTTTAGAGCAGTTTCAGAAAGGCTGTGCCGTTCGCCTCTCAACTATAAATGGCGAGTGTTGTGTAGGTGTTCAGAAAGGAAGTAACAATGTAGTGGCATCTTCTGTTGAAAGCCTGGTTTATATTGACGGATCCGAATCAGTTTCAGGACAAAATGTTCGTTTATCCGAATATGATGAGGAAACTAACAAAGGTGGCCGAATTTTTGGCTTGTTTGCTGGTACAAATCTTCGTTCACAAATGCGTGATTTCGATACTGACGTAATTGCTCTCGGTGAAGATGATGGCAGTTCAGACTATTGTTTTGACTTTGAAGCGGTTTTAGATTCGGGAATGGGCGTCGTTTCATGAAAGGCCGCCTCGAAATTAATAGGTGTCTACCTGAAAGTGGAAGAGATAGATAATGAAGGGAATTGCAAGGTCAGTAAAGCACAGGGTGTTGAGCAACTGGTTGCGTAACGAGATAGAGATATTTATTGAAAATTGTTCTTTGCGTTAGATGTTTTGATAGTGCGTTCAAACTGGTAAACCAGAACAGTCATAAATTGATTGCAAAGAGGCACAAATTCGTCACGTCGAATCTATTCCAGACCGGAATTGACTACATATGGAAGGTACGAAAAAGAAAACAGAAAAACTCCCCATATGCATCATCGCCTTGTCTATGTATTTCTTACTTTGTCATACATATGCAGGCTCCTAAGGCCCTTTGCTAGGATTTTCAATTCTCTAGGTGATTATGTGTGGCGTTGATGAAGTCTCGTTCAAGGCAATAGATCTCATGAAAGACGCTTATACTCATCTCTCGCCTACTCTATTGACCCGTCAAGTGAGCCAATGACGAGAGGAGAACACAGTGGATTTTTAGTGATCGTTTCTCTTTTGTTTTTTCTCTACAGGTGGCCATTCACATAGATTTCATAGGAAAATGTTTCCAGCATCTCGAGTTGTCTTTCGAAGTGCTGAAAGTTCGTCTTGAGGCGCCCGAACGGCACGTGCACGTCACTCAAATGGTCCGCTGTCTGACGCTTCTTCGAGAATACATCGCCCAATGCGACGGTGCTCACAAAGGCGAGAGGACGTTACTCCCCCACGGAAAGTAAGACAACGAGAGCGAGAGAGGCGCATTGCCATTATTGGATATACGACGATCTCGAATAACTCAGGTCGTCTCTTTGGAAACACGTCATGTTGACCGTGCGCTTTCCTCTTCCGTCGGGACGACAGGAAGATTTGGAAGTGTCGACGCACGGCAACGAATCTTTAGGAGCGTTGCGTCGCAAAATCATACGATTGTGCGGGGGAAAGAAAGTTTGGGGAGGGAGAGTGGGCATTAGATTTTCGTTATTATAGGAAAAAAGGGTCGTCGTCGTCGCAGGGAATCAAAATCGATTTATTTCTCAACGGAGATGTGGTGAATCCGGTGGAAGATCGCCGACTGATGCACCAGCTTTCGATTCGAGAGAGAGCGGTGAGTGGGGAAAGTAGCGAAGGCGGACTCCCCCTGAATTTCTTTTCAGGTTTTGTCGGCGAAAATTCGTTATAAACGACACGGATCGCCGTCTCAGGATTCCTCTTCCGATTCGTCGACGAATTCGCTATCGAATCTTTTTGACAGCACTTCGAGTTCCGAGACTGAGAAAAGTCTTCCTGGAGTCGTAAACGCTCTCGTTTCCAAACTGAAATCGTTCTAGCGTCGCTTTTCTGTTCAGATAATGGCTAGGGATCCGAAACACTGTTTGATTCTCCTTCAAATTGGTCAAATGGGAAGCCAGTTGAACGCGTCCATTCTTCGCGACAGGGCGTGCGAACTGTTGGACTTGATTCCGTCCGATCAGAAAATACTCGAGAAAATTTGTCAGTGCAAAGACAAAGGAGGTTTTAAGCAACTCGAGGAGATGTGTTTTCAACTTCCTCCCCTTCACACACTCTATCATCTAGAGGTGCGGAAAATTACGACTCTTACCCGTGACGTATCTTTTTTCTTTCTATCTAGGTTTTGCAGTCGCTTCTTCTTCCTGCGACGTTGTCTCCCGACGACGAGCAATCGTATTCGTTTCAGCTTTGGTTCATCGAAAACGGGGGCATTCGACTTCTTCTAAAATTGCTGGAGAGTCCCGATTTCGTCAAGGACGCCGACGTGAACACGAGAATGTGAGTTTATTTCCAATAAAACTAGCGAATGACTTTCGAAAATTCTCCCTTCTTTCAAGATTAATTTATCGTGTGACTATGACACTGCTGCGTCTCTTTCTCGCATCGCTCGGAATGGTTCGAGCGTTTCATTGGGCGAAAGAGTTGACCAGTGAAAGTCGAACGAAAGAGGCGGCCGCGTGGGGCGGAGTCGAACAGCTACGCGAAGCGCTTTTGCACCTACCTAGCATTCATTCGGACTTACTACTGAGACAGATTGTCAATTGGATAGGCCAATCGGCTTCAAAGACGGTGCGTTACAATCTCTCGTAATAATTTTTTCTTCATTTTTTGTTTGTCCCGCGTAGGTTTTAGATGACGTGAATCTAGTCACTTTAGAAACGGTTTGTTGTATACAGCGGTTCGCCTGGAGCGCGGCGGCGGGAGCCGCTCACTTAGCCAAGGCGTCGGTGGACGCGATTCACAAGGCCATGGAATCGGTGCGGCGACGTCAATCCTGTAGTCGCCTTTTTTTATTCTCTCTTTTCTGTGTAGAAACCCATTGATTCAGAGAGCGCTTCACTTTGTAAAGAATCTTTGGGGGTAAGTGGTGGAGCCACCCCGGTGCATGTAAGATCTCAAATCTGGACACTAGGTGCTTTCCACTCTACTCGCACTTCAGCCCAACTTGCAGGAATCCTTGATCAAAGAGCGCGACTGGCAGACGTTTATTATAGACCTATTGCTAATGAGTAGAAACAGGTAAACGTTCTGAAATGCGCGAAGAGGAAAAATTTGGGTGACGTGCGCTTTTAGGCCTCTTCGGCTCACTGTCTGTGATCAACTTTTCCTCATGGTGACTCGATGCTTCACGACGTCAAACCCTCTTCGTTTTCTTCTCACGCACTTGTTCACTTATCTATCCCTTAGTTTCGATACGTTAAGACTCTTTGTTTTATATATTTGCGGGCTAGACTGTAGTTTCGGAGAATGAACCTTCTTCTTCCGAATATTTCACTCTTCTTTGCAAGTAGGCAGGCATTTTTTGACGGTGAAATAGAATGGATTATTTCTTGCTTTCAGATTGCTAAGCGATGTGCGGCAGACAAAGGCGTTTGCTTTCGACGCCTATCACAAACTGAAACTCGAAGTGGAGTGGCTGAAAAAAGTCAAAGTAAGTCCCTGGAGACGACACATCTATTGAAATTCCTGACTCCTCACCAGGCTGACTTCCTGTCGTCTCGAGGCTGTACGACAGTCGAAGATACTCTTCTCGAAGGTCGTTTAAAAATCGCGAAAGAACTGTTGCAATTTCAACCGGAAGACGTGACGCGTCGACTCGGATCAGCCGAAAATGGGGGGAGAACCTCGTCCAGGATCTCGTCGAAGAGTTTCTCTGCCCGGCGTCGAAGCAGCTCAGCCTCTACACCAAGGGAGTTGGTGAGTTGGCCAGAACCTTTATGAAGGATTGTTCCTCGTTTTGTGAAAACTTATTTGCAGCTCCTCTTCCTTCTGAGTCGAAGGAGGCGATTTGCTCGTCGCCTTCTACGCAACTTGCTGCCTATGATCTACTTGTAGTTTTGTGCTGCAACTGCATTCCCAATATGGAACGACTTTGCCAGCTTCAGGACGAACTCTTCTACTCGGGTTAGCACCACGGAATAATTGAGGATGTTTCGCTAAATGTTTCAATTCAAATATAAACAGCTACTTATTATTGTTATTTTACTAATTTAGTCCGGGTGTATTTTGAATTCTAGAACACGAAATCCGGGTAACGCTCATAGTAAACCTTTTGAGTTTTGACTGAATTTTCGCAAGACGCGCCTCGGCAATAGTGCATGGGATGCAGTCAAAAACTGTTTTTCTAGACGTTGATGCTTTTTGGCAAAGTGAGGCTCCCTATGGGGTCTCAAGAACTGTTTTTTCGCATTGCGAAGCGGAAGGTAGCACTTGCGACGCGAGTTAAATATTCTCTTAGACAATACTTTAAAGGCCTACACCTAGTCGTGGCAGTCAACGCGCCTCAGTGTTTCCCTATCCCCGAACACACGAATTCACCCTTCGCTCTTTCGAAGCTCGTCTCTCTTCCGTCGTAACTCGAACCCTCTTCTTCGACACTCAAAGGAAAGCTAAGAGATTGGTCTCCATTGGAATTGAATTATGGAAGCTGTCGACGTTCACAACGGCCTCTGCGAGCAAAAATATCGTGGCCCTAGTGAAACTGATCCCCAAAAGGGGCCTCACCTGTTCTCTCCATTTCACACTTTATTCCTCATACAAAGACTCTACCCAATGAAAGCTATTTATGAAGTCTTTTAGACGAGAAGGATCGGTAAAACTATATGTTTGTTGGCCTCCTTTCGTTCTGACATTGTGAACACAGTGTTTTGGAGCTGGTTTTGGCAACGTGGACGTGCGTACAGTTGTTCACAGGCAGTGGGCTGTTTTCGCGATTACTCCTTATCTTTTAGATTGCCTCGTTCAATTTAGGCGTCATCTAACTTGTGATGTAACCGAAGGGCGTTGACAAGAAGGATTTAAATCTGCAGTCGTCTCATTAGTGACGCTCCCACTGCTTCTTTGATATTATACGTAGGGGTGAGTGTAGATCGACAGCTTTTGCTTTTCATTGTATTCATCACTCTTATCGTCGCCAAGTCGTCTCTCGGCGAAGAAAACTCGCTGTTCTCTAAAGTCATTCAGTTTGTCGACAATAGAAAGCCCGGTCAATTTTTTAGGCGACGTTCTGGTGTCAATTGTGATACGTTTTATTTCTGACGTGCACCCTTACCCTCGCTCAGTTGTTTTATATGACTACGTTACTTCTAAAAGCACACAATGTAACGATAGATTCATGAATAGCAGTACTATTGTACAATTAAAATGTTTTTAATTCGTAAATAAAAATTAATTAAGCTTTTCTAAATCATTGACTGCAGATGTTGCTGAGGAGAAGTGGTTAGCTTAGCACATGAACCATGCAGTCTAGCAAGTAATTATGTCATTCTGGAAGATGAAGCCGAATTGCTGCTGAGTGCAATCTGCAGGCTTTAACTTTGCTTAGTACAGAGACCAAGGCTTAATTTGAGAATGACCTTTGACGTACGAATGGTCAAGATAAAACCCGAGTTTCCGAAAAGAGTCTTCTTTTAGGCAGGCAGACAGACATAAAATAATTCCGTTTTTTGTATCATTGTCATCGACAACATCTCTTTGTGCCGTCTTCTGTGCGACAATGCTTACGTCAAAGAATACTATTTACTAAGGTAAACAATAACGTCTTGGCATCCGGTGTCACTGACTAGCGTATATGTAGACTGAGACTTCTGTTTTCCCCTCATTTCACTGCTGGGAACTTGAGAACTCACAATGCTACTCTTCTTCATTATTTTGGTTACTGTTTCCTTCGAATCAAAATGGGGAACGACGGCAGACCATAATCCGATAATCGTCTCGTCACAAGGCCCCACCATCTGCTTGCCATTGGACCAGTACGTAAACGAAACAAAAGGCGAGGTTTGACTTTCTAACTCGAACAGTTCTTTCTTTCTACTCGTCGCGATGTTTCCTAGAAAGGAGAAAAGGGAGCCAAAGGACAAAAGGTAGCTAGTCGCGTCATACAGTGAAACAGGCACGTGATGTTAGCGCTATATAAAAAAAGGGGGAAGGTGCACCCCGTCTCGTGGGTCAAAAAGGACAGGTACTCTATATATTTCCACGTTTACTACACAGTCAACGTGCGTGTCCGCCTTAGAAAGGAGACTTGTGGGCTGGGTTGGTGGAAGGTAAGAAAACGAAGGCGTATTTTTATATGGGACCTGTAAAAATAAGGATGGCTATTTCTGAACGAATCGTGTTCCTGCTCTTGCATTTATGAACGAAACAATCTATCCCAAAGCGGAATATACAACGTTCGGCTGCCAGGCTCAAATCGGACTATTCAAGTCTACTGTGACATGGACACGGACGGAGGTGGATGGACCGTTTTTCAACGAAGACAAGACGGATCTGTCGATTTCTATCGCGGATGGGATCCCCAGTCGTTGGCCACGCCCGGCCGACCGCAGTCGTTCTTTTCGTCGTCGTAGCCGGCGGGGAGAGGACAACGACGCCACCCAGTGCCGCCCAACCGGTTGCGCAACCCGACCGACGACTCACGGTCCGGCCGTGAGTTCGTCGACCGGCCGGCTCGGACGCCACAGGCAGCGCCAGTCCCCTCCGACGCGCTCGGCTACCCGGATTCTCCACCAGATGTTGTGCTGGGTCGACCAGGGTGTTTAGAGGGCGACGAGGGAGCGGATCGAGCAGAGAGAGTCGAGGTTGGTTGCTTCTACGTTTAATCACGCCGGGGTCAATGTCCCGGGACACGTGACTATGCTAGACATACGCATGCACGATAAAATCCACAACATCTCTCATCGCTAGATAGCTTTTCAACGTGTTTACAGAACGCAATGGAGCAAAATGGGACGACAAAGCGTAAGTCGACAGGCAGCAGTAAGCTATGCCTTCGTTTTTTCAGCATCACTTCTGTTTCATCGTAGATTTTCGACAGATCTGGGTCAGTATGTAGATCCTTTTCTGCTTGAGGCTATCGATGTCGTGAAACTATTTTTTTCGTAGAGTAGGACCTCGGCTTTCGGACATTCTGCGATTTCGGACGCTCGCACAGCAAATCTAGCCAACCGATTCTGGCTTCCTATGGCGCATTTTAAAGCCCTATCCCTGCCAGGAAGATTTGCTTGAGCGCGAATCAATAGACCAAACCCTCGTGATTTTATTAGAAGATTAGCGCGCGCAGGTCAAATCCTCCGCTTTCGGACAACGGTATCGCTTTCGGACACGTATGCGTAGCTCATTCAAATTTTAATGTTTCGCCAAGAATTCTCTATCATAGAGCTTTCGAACGCAGTAAAGCTTTAGCTAAATGGTCAAGTCGATCTCCTGCTAAAAATCGACGAACGTACCGACATCGCACCTCGGTTTTCGGACACCAGTTATTCCGTTTGCAATGGCCAAATCCGTTTGTAAAACACTACTCTGAATTTTCTGTAAGGAATTTCAGAAGTTGATTAGAAACAAGTAACTTTTCTAGGCAATTGGGCTGTTTAGTGCCGCAAAATGCATTTCTCGGGTTTGCTTTAGTAGCAATAAAACTAAAAATAGCAACGAAAATACCCAAACTGGTACAGAAGCAAGCGGTGCGAAAAAAAGTCACTCTAAAACTTTGTTTTAATAAAAAATATTCAGTTTGTTCAAACCTTATCGTAGCGTCTGTTTATGGTATATTGCCAAGAGCTCATGATCAGGCTACGTCAAGCTGCGTTCAATATTTTATTAATTGGCGTTCTAAGATTTTAATTTGAGTGCTCCTATATAAAAATCAAATTTCAGATTCTTCGTATCACACTCTGGCTGTGATACTTTCATGAAACTCGATTTCGCTAAAAATGTACTTGCTCTACTTAGGGAAGAAACATCCAGAGACAGATACTGTAAAAAGGCGTACTTTTACGTAATGTTTCTGATGTTGCCATTAATATCAGCACGACAAATGAATTTTGGCGTAAAGCACTGTATGCGACCGAATTTTTCAGTAAAACGAAATTTTAGGTTGACTTTTTCTTCGCACCGCTTGCTTCTGTACCAGTTTGGGTATTTTCGTTGCTATTTTTAGTTTTATTGCTACTAAAGCAAACCCGAGAAATGCATTTTGCGACACTAAACAGCCCAATTGCCTAGCATAGTTACTCGTTTTCAATCAGCTTTTGAAGTTCGTCTCAAATACCTTACAGAAAATTCAGAATAGTGTTTTAGAAACGGATTTGGCCTTTGCAAACGGAATAAGTGGTGTCCGAAAACCGAGGTGCGATGTCGGTACGTTCGTCGATTTTTAGCAGGCGATAGACTTGACCATTTAGCTAAAGCTTTACTTTGTTCGAAAGCTCTATGATAGAGAATTCTGTGAAAAAAAATTCTTGGCGAAACATTAAAATTTGAATGAGCTACGCATACGTGTCCGAAAGCGATACCGTTGTCCGAAGGCGGAGGATTTGACCTGCGCGCGCTAATCTTCTAATAAAATCACGAGGGTTTGGTCTATTGACTCGCGCTCAAGCACATCTTCCTGACAGGGATAGGGCTTTAAAATGCGCCATAGGAAGCCAGAATCGGTTGGCTAGATTTGCTGTGCGAGCGACCGAAATCGCAGAATGTCCGAAAGCCGAGGTCCTACTCTACTGGCATCAGAAAAGGCGAACAGTCGAATTGCAGATCAGCGCGTCACCGTAAAGATTTTTTTTGACGAGAGTCGCAATGGAGCACAGGGCGGTCACGAGCAATATGGAAACAACGCTGGAGACCCTCATTTCGCCGAAGAAACTGAGATAAGCAACCGACGAGACACGTTTTAGTACAATAGTGGCGCGTCGAAGTCAGCGTTCTGACTCTCTTTTGAAGAAATGTTGTTACAGGAAGCGGTTTGCTTCCTGGAAATGATTGCAGGTGGGTACCTCACGAAAGGATCTTGTGGAAGCGATTGTGCAGGTGCGCTAGCCCGCCCAGGAAGTGAATTCTGTTTATCCATGATGAAGCCTTTTTGGTAGTATGTACTCCTAAGAAAAAGCCTTCGTGCCGAAAAAAAATATTACAAGAACCGGGTTGGCTTCCTGGAAGTGTGGGTCCCTTTTGTTTTCACTGGAGACCCCACACAAGGATTTTGTGGAAGCGATTGCAGGTGCGCTAGCCGGCCCTGGAAGTGAATTCTGTTTATGATGAAGCTATTTTGGTAGTACGCTTAGCCAAAAGCCTTCGTGCCGGAAATCTGAAATGAGAAGACAGAGAGGAATTAAACCAGATCGAGGTTCCTCCAGCGAATAGCTTCTCACTGAAGCACGATAAAATTCACGTCTCTTCCTACTCTCCCTCATTCCCCTCTCATGAATTCATTAACAAGAGTTCTCATAAGTACCTCTCAACCCATTAATTCTGAGCCGTACGTAAAGCAATACTTCCAGTCGTGCGCATCTGTATACTTAAGACTATCTCGTTTCGCCACACAGACGGTCTTTGGGCATAAAAAGAAGTCGGCGTCTCTTGGTTTTGCCAGACGTGCGCTGCACTGAGTGCTGTCAAGAATGAAAGTCGCGATTGCGTTTCTTCTCGTCGCTTCTCTTCTGTCGATCCAGACCGAAGGAAAACAAGCGATGTCGTTGCAGTGTCTGAAGGCAAGAAACTTTTACACGAATTGGGCAAGGTCGTGGACAAGCTTAATTATGTCTATATAGGAAGAAGTGCTGACTTACGAGCTTACGATGTTTCAAGATCTCTGGTCCAATCAGCAGGCCGAGCACTTTCTTCTAACGGCAAAAATTGAAATCCGCTGCATTGCAGGTTTGATTTGCAGCACAAGCGAGCAGGCCAACAGAATAAGACGTTCTTTCGCAGATGGTTTTTTACCGCGATATGAGACGCGAGGCATGAAATACTCTGTAAAAATAGTCGATTTCAACGTTGACGTCGTCGCGAAAGGAGATAGCGTGGAAGACAGCGTCGAAGACAGTGTCGAAGACGTCGTTGAGACCACGACAGAGTAAGCCTGCGTCAACAACTTCAATTGTCTTATTTCCATGCCCTCCCCGTAAAAGGGAGGAGTGCCTGCATGGCTTGGGAACGAAGCTAGGTCAACATTTAAAGTGCGTTGACAAATGATATGTCCTGTGGGAAAAAAAGGCGGCGGTTCTGGGGTACCTAGGCGGTGCGTACGTATCGAGTGAGCAATAGTATACGTAACACAAGACGAAGTTATGTAGTTTGGCGCAAGTAAAGGGATATGCAGCGCGCAATATTGAGGCTTTTACTATACTATGTCTGAAATCGAGGTTTGCGCGTGGAAAGCTGTAGAAAACGTCGATTACCGGTGGGCGTCGGGTGTGCGGCTTTTATCACCAAAGTAGAAATCACTACCGAGAGACCGACGGCCTAGTAGAAAGAGCTGTAGAGGAGCTTCTTACAAGCATGGGGCAAGAAGATTTAGACAGTGAAGACGGTTTAGCAGAAGACAAAGACCTTAGTAAAGTTTCCTTTGGCATGAAAGCGGTACATTTTTACCAATTAATTATGCAAATGGACGTCGGTCAGGAGGACGGATTTAAATACATTACAAAACGGAAATTAGGTTCCTGCTCAAAGTGTACGGACTACTGCACTGCAGTAAACGCAGAAACGCGTTTAAACGATAGGAAATAGCATTGATATTGATTCGAACTGTGGAAGGCAAACGCCCTCTGAAATCAATATCGCCCCGCCTTTTTTCCCACGGGACACATAATTAGTGAACGTACTTTAGGTCTAAAACGACTAAATAATTAATGATCTAGACCCAAAACTGGTTCAAAAGCGGCTATGCGATCTCAAATGCGCAAAAAATTCGAAAAGATGTTCTGTTTCGTTCAACTGGAAAATGGAACCGTCGCTTACGTGCTGCACGCGCGCAACGATGACGTCCAAGTACTCAACATAAAGAAGGCAATCGCTTCTCTTTTCCAAGTATCGCTGGAGAAAGGCGAACACGACGTCGAAGAAAAGGGATCGACCAATGAACACACCGCTCATTACAGGTACTCGCAGGAATTATCTAAAGCCTATAGCTATGTACAGTATGCGTTCGCAGTGTTGAAGAAGGCGACAACGGCGAGGTCAAGGTTCACATGAAATACTCCAGTGCAAACGTGCAACATTTTCCCGCGGGATCAAACGTCGATCCGACGGACGTCGACTACGATGAAGAAGACGAGATCGTGTACGAAGACGGCGTGCCGAAGATAATAACGGGAACATTGCACGCGGCGCTTTTCCCCGCCAAAGAAAACGGCGAAGATGATTCGGGCGAAGATGATGATTCGTACCAGTCGAACAGCGTCCTAGACAATGAATTCGTCTCTGATCAGAAATACACGCTGACGCTAATCAGCAGGCAAAAGAACCCGCCGCAAAAACGATCGACAGTCATGGTGCGGGTCGACGATACTCATGGTCTGCAGACCAGCTCCGTTGAATCGAAGCACGGGAAAGGCAAGTGCACCGCAATGCATCATCCAATCGTATCACGAGCTTTATTCCAGCCGATGTCGTTCAAGACCAGCGGAATTCTCTAAAAGCGCAAATTCCGCTTTTAATCGACTTAATGGACGAAATAGCGGGCGTTGACGGCGACTACAATGGCTCATGTAAGGCATAACTTCGTGTGATATATTTTGCCTAGAAACGAGCCGCTTTCTCTACAGACACCAACCTGGTGTATATGCTAGAGTTAGAGGGTCTGTGCGAGTATCTTCGCTGTTCAGATGGAGCCAACACCCCTGTCAGTGATGCGGTCATCGATCACTTTGAAACTGTGAGTCTGCGCTCTGCTACTAGTGAGTGACTCTTTCCAGCTCTCCTTCCTATAGGGTTCGTCTAATTTGCGTCATTTCCTCTTTCCCCTTCTCGTCTCCTCCAGCACCAAAGCGTCCCAAAAGGTAGTTTCGTACGTACACCTTAGTTTATTGCCTCGCAACTCGCTTCCCTTCTAGCAAATCAGCTTCGCCCTGAAGGATCATAAAAGATACAACTTGGATCTCAAATTCATTCTGACCAGCATTCCCTTCGTTCACCATCCTTCCCAAAAGATCGTCGCTCTTGTCAAGGCATACGCAAACGACGAAACGGAGCAGGCGCGCGACGAAGCGCTACTCGCTTTAGGCTCTCTCGCCGGAAGCTCGGACGCAAAAACGTCCGATGAAATCACCGAGCGCCTTTTGGACCAACTCCGCAAACTCAATTTGAAGTCCGCCCTATCGTTTGCCAACGCCACAACTCTTTTTTTCGCCTTAGGAAACACGCGCAATTCGGCGGCAATCGAACCCCTCAGCTGCGTTCTCGTCAACGCAACTGTTTTTGAAAAAATTCGTCACGCTGCAGCGTTCGTCCTTTCTAGCCAATTCGACGAAAGTCGCGTCGACGAAGTCATACTTGAGCGCCTACGCCGGCAACGCAACAGCGAGTCCGTTTTCTATGGCGTCGCGCATCTTCTCGCCAATCGCGCCGCGCGGAACGACGGAGTTCGGACGGAGTTGGAAAAGTTCGTCGCAGCCTATTTAACGAACGAAAATCACGCCGACTACGACAATGCAACGACGACGTCCCGAACTCGACGATCGACTACGACATCGACCTACTGGGCGCATTCCAACAGTCAGTTCAACGACATAAGCAGTCTCTCAAGCCGAAGGCAAGACCTGTCTGACTACCAAAACCACGCAGCCTACCTCTACGCCAGACGACTGGGAGTCGACCAGCTTCACGTGCGTCTAACGGCCGGAGGTTTTGCAGGAGCAAACTCGATGAATCCATCGATTGCCAAAATATTTGGCAAAACCGTCGCATACGCCCACGCTTTTGGAAGAGATTATAGCCTCCTGGAATCGTATCTGATTGTTACAGGAACCGAGTCGACCTTAAGCTTTACGGTTTTCGCTCGTGTCGGTTTCCAAACCATTATTCCCTATACGTCAAGATCGTTTCCTGCTTGCTTGTCAAGAGAGACGCCGGTTGGGAAAGGAGCTAACTACAGGGTTTTGAATGCCCAACATACTATTTACTTGGCCTTTGGAATCAACGTGCATCTCTACTTGTCCGGAAACGTTCAGCTAGCGGGGACAGCCGGTTACGAACTGTGCCCAACGCAGCCAAGTAATCTTGCAAAAGCGTATTTTAAGCCGTCCATCTCGTTTACCGCAAATGGAGGTGCCACCGCGGGAATCGTGGTACGACGCTTTTCCAGTCTCTTCCTAAGCCTTTTAGTGTTCTTTCACAGGCTGCTCGAGGTGGAATCGATGTGAGTGCCTCTGTTAAATACTACATAAACGCCGAGGCCAGCCTTAAATTGGAAAGTCCAACACTATCGGCTTGTTTGAATGTCTTCTTCGGTCAAGAGCCTGTCTCGGTGAAAATTGGAGCATTCTATCAACTTTATGAGATAAAGCACAACGGATGGTTTAGCGTAAGTCTATAGATGAAAACTATATACCGATGGCGCCGATTGTAGCCTACACTTTTCTCTGCGTAGTTTCACGCCGGATGGTCTGAAAAACGGTTCATTGGTGCTCTGACGCAGACGTTTACGTTGGTTAAAGCTGCTGAAAGAAAGCTTTACGGTAGGTGCCTTGAAGGCCGAATCGGCTAAAGCGATCAAAGGACGAAAAATCCGCTGACAATAGTCACTTTGACTTGTCTGTTTTGTTTTTTTTGATGTTTGCTCGTACTCAATGTTGCTGATTGTCAATGTACCGAAACACCTGCCACAGCAAAAGAAGAAAAGCCACTGACATTCACAGAGTAACTTGGGCACTTATCTGATCCATCACATGTAACGTCCTCCAATGACGTAACGACTCCAACGTTCATCCCACTTCGAGAAACCCAATAAATTGCGCACGGATTCTAAACAAGAGGGGATCGAAGGAGAAGGACTTAGGACGCTTGATTTTTGGGAATTGTTTATGACGTCAGTATTGTGAATGAAGTGGAAATTGTTCTGAAACGACGTGCCACAAAAGATCGAGGATACTCTAAAAAATTCAATGATGTGTTGATACACGCGAAAGAACACTATTTCATTATTAAATTACCAAAACTAGACAACTAAAATCTGTAAAATACTTCTGAAAAAGTAGAGCACAAATAAAATTTCAATCTCGTCTTATCCTTAGACCTACGCCCAATCCCTGAAAAAATTGCCTAATCAATACAAATTTTTCTTAGAATTCTGGCCAACTACCCTTTCTCTTGGTTCTCCCGTTTACCAAAAATGAGGCATCTTTAATTAAAAAATAATTTGATTTGAATATGATAAATCAGGAGCACATACAGTATAGTCGAATAAAAGAGACAATGTAAAAATCCCTCGTCCCACACCTAAGTCCACACCTAAGTCTTCTTCCTGCCACAACAAAACAAGCAAAGCCAATAACATCCAAAGAATTACATAGGCACTTACCTGATCCTTTATTGGTAACATCCTTCAATCCCACTCAAAACAAACTACCCTATAATTGGAGCACGGATTCTAAACTAGATCCTGATAAATTCAAAAGTATCTTACCTATCATAGTCCTTGCCATTGAAATGCTTTCATTCCCAATCATTTCCCTTCTCCGTCCAAGTATTATAAAGAAAATATAGGAACTCGGGTGGGGATGTGTCACAGGTTGTGAGGAAGGGCTTTCACGGCTGGATAGCGTAACGCTTGAGAGGAATAAAATTGGAGACGCCCACGGGCGTGAAAGTTATTCAATTAGTCTAAATATTCAAATCAAATCAAACCCTGAAATAGATTATGTTAATTTTAGAGAACCTATTATCTGTCAAAATTTGCTCTATCAAATCTCTTCTAATCCATCATAAAATGCCGCCTAAAGACGAGCCCCTAAAAATAACGTTCACAAACCGAAAAAAAAGAGAAAGGGGCCCCTCCTCTCTCTACTCTCCCTCAGACCTCAGATTCTTGTCTTCGTTGCATGCAACAATTTGTAATTTGTACAATTGACCTTCAGCAGTCTATTTGACTTCTTCGTCGATGCCGAATCGACGATTTCGCTGCACAATCCACGAGAAAAATTGTTTGAAGGAGAAAACAGGTCGACAACCGGGTCTCATTCGATGATGCAATAGAACGGGCTCAATCCAGAACATTCCGTGAAACACACAAAGAAAAGACGAAAATTTAGCTACTGCGCGTGCGCACTGGTTGTCAGAGAAATGGCGTGGCTTCGCCAAATACTTCGCACAAACGACTCCCCTGACGACGACTCTCAAGCCCACGCACCCGAGAAGCGATATGGTCATGAATGCGCGTTGGTCGACGATCATCTTCATCTCTTCGGTGGCCGCGATGGATCAAAATACTTTCCCCGCAATGAAATCTTTGTGATGAATGTTCGAAGAGCGGAAAAGAAGTGGATCCGTCGATTGACTCGAGGTCGAACATTTCCTCCTCCTTGTACGGGAGCAAGATGTGTTGTCATCGACAAGCATGGGGGGTCCGTCACGAGCGCGCGCTAAACTTCGAGAACTCTTCGTTTCTTGACGTTTTCCCCTAAAATGCATGTCTTTTTATGTATCGCACTTTGATTAAATCTCATTTCAAGTTTGCCTGGTTATTTTTAGAACGGGACGTCTTTGCTTTGCCTCGTTTCGGGGTCGCTACTATTTCGAGGTGCTGCAGGTGGTAGTCATTGACCGTCCTTGCTTTTCAGACATGCATTGTCTTTTAATGTTATTCCAAAACGTATCGGCGTGGTGATGCGCTTCATTAGACCTTGCTCTATCGGTGAAATTGTACATAAATGCAGTGGGCGGCTCAGGAAGTCAGCTAGGCAAGCGCAGACCGGATGCTCAGTCTCCTACAAGGCTGACTCCAAAGGAGAAGACTCGGCCATCGTCTACAGTCCACTCTCCTCAGTCGAGGATGGCCCCTCGTCTCCATCGATTGAAACGACAGAGATCCTACACCTATCCATCCGAACGTGCAAAACGTCGATCTACTCGAAGACACTGTGCACGACGACAGGATGGCAATACCTCCAGTCAACGAAACGAAGGGCGCCAGGATTCATATACTAAAGAAGCAAACATCTCAGAAACGAAAGACAAGCGACAGCGCATCACTCTGCGGCAGAGAAGGCTACTGTGTAGGCGGTTGAAATCGGTGTCTTCCAGAACTGGAATCGGACTACTGCCCGAGATGCAGGCCGCGAAAAGTAGGTCGTGCGCAACGGGACAAAGGTGAGGTTTCAGGCC
This sequence comes from Oscarella lobularis, assembly GCF_947507565.1. Lineage (NCBI taxonomy): Eukaryota > Metazoa > Porifera > Homoscleromorpha > Homosclerophorida > Oscarellidae > Oscarella > Oscarella lobularis. Next base: position 555,318 of record NC_089188.1, on the reverse strand, counting down.
GCGAAAACGTACGTCAGTAATCTTATTCGTACTTTATTCAGATTCGATCTTGTAACGAGAAGGTATCGCCCAAAACGACGCAAGAAACGGACTTTCAAAAAAGGGTGTGTCACTAGCGCTAGCGTGCGCTCGTGACGGACCCCCCTGATCGACAAGATGATCTACTCATACGGGGGATGGACAGAAGAGGATCATCAACTGGGAATCGTTTATCGTCTCGATCCGAAGAAAATGGAATAGATCGAAGTAGCGACGCCTATCGGAGGAAAGAAACCGCACGAACGCGCATTCTGCTGTTTGTGTGCGATTGGATCAAGAATGATCATGTTCGGGGGATCGACCGAAAAGAAGATTCCTCGTGATCAACTCCAGTCTGGGGCAACTCAGGGCGAATACAACTGGAGTAATGATATTTATGAATTTCGACTTGGAGAGGGAAATGAAAAAGATGACTCGATTTAATATCAATTTGATAATAATTTGAAACATAAACTAGGTATATGGTTGGATTTGGAATTAAGTGGAACACGACCAAAACCACTTGTTTTCGCTACCATGGCAACCATTGAGCAGCATCGAGCATTACTTTATGGAAGGGACGTGGAGAATGAATCTCTCTCTATTTTGATGGATTTAAATCGCAAAGTAAACCCGCGTAGTTAAATAATAACTAAATCTTTTCAGGAAATATTTTTAGTTGTGGACAATCATTGATTTCAATGTGAAACCATCACCAAGACAACAACATGTAATTTGCCAATTAGTGGCAGAAGGATTAGAAGATGAATCAATTTGTCTTCTCGTTGGTGGTCTAATGGTCGACAAAACCAAATCTGACTATGTTTACGTTCTGGATTGTGACAATTCCAGAGCATATCAGGTTCTTATAATTTTACTTTATTGAAATTTTAATGATTATTTGTAAAGATGGACTTTGATCCACAATTGGGAAAAGTTAGGTTGCACACATGTCATTGTGTGCAGAACGAAGACAAGTCTACTGACGTCATTGTCTGTGGTGGTCTCAATTGGGATTGGTCAGAAAGGCCTATTTTAAACTGCTCTTTTCTTGATAAATAAATTTTAATTGACTTATGTCCGGACGTTTAATGAATAACGTTTTCAAGACGTCAAGAACGAGTCGTACATGAAAATTAAACAAGAAATTCTCTCGTCGAGGCGGGCGTCAATTCGTGCAGCAATTTCATCTCCGCGTCTTTCACTTCCCAATGACAGAGAAATTGACATGATACAACGCGAGCTCGAACATTTGCGACGAAGGTGCTCTGAATTTACAGAAGAAAAATTCTTTATCAGGTTATATATTATGTTATATACTACTGTAAAAGATAATTTCGTCTCTTTTGGTTTTTAGAAAAGAACTAGCGTCTGCCCAAGGAGAAATCACTCTAATAAGGTCAATTGTTCATGTAAATGTTGTTAATTTTGGCTTTTACTTTAAATACTACGGTATGTGTCATTTTAATCTTAATTATCGTGACTTTTTGTGATTTTAGAGAAGAACTGACGTCTTCCCATCGTCTTGTTGAGCGTAAAGACGGAGAAATTGCACATATCAGGTTTTTATTAAAAGTAATAAATAAATTTGATTTCAGCTTTTAAATATAGGCAAGAATTGGCGTCTGTTCATAGAGAATCATTTTTCGCTCAGCGTCGTAAAGACGAACAAATTTCTTCCGTCAGGTTCCCAAGAAAATTACATAATTTAACTTTAGAAAATTTCTGTTCTGTAGGGAAGAACTGACGTCAGTACAACGTCAACGTAGTGTTGCATTGACACGCTGCGAAACCCTTGAAGCATCTCGTGACGAGATGAAGCGACGCCTCGACGAGTTCACTGACGTGTTGAACCTTAGTCCAGACGAAGTTCACCTGTCCAGCCAAAACCTCGGTTCAGGATCTTTTGCAGGTGAACGTCATAAATAGTTATTTATTTAAATTTAACATTGCGTATATGACTAAGGCGTTTCCGTGGGCCAATGGCGCGGAATGAGAGTCGCCGTAAAGAAAATTCACGACCTCATTACAAGTCAACGCAACGTGGCAATGTTTCGACGAGAAGTCCTCGTATGCAGTCGACTCCATCATCCCAATATAATGATCGTATGTGGAGCGGTCATAACCGAAGGATCTCCTCTCCAAATCGTCATGGAATTACTCGAAGGATCCGTCAGTGAAGTCATCGACGCCGCCCACGCATCCCGATCCTATTTGACCATTTACGAGCAGCTGTCTATTGCCATGGATATGACGTCAGGTATATCGTATCTTCATCAGATTCGTCCTCGACCCTACGTTCACGGCTACATTCGCCCGTCAAATGTTCTCGTCACGAGAGATATGACGGTAAAAGTGGGTGACTTGGGAGCGGCTCATATTATCGAGAGTTCTCTGTCCGCTGGTCCAATGAGCCCTCCCTATCTCGCTCCAGAAAGGTTGCCTGAGTCTGGCAGTCCTGCCACTTCGAGCACGTTGAATAGTGACGTGTACAGCGTGGGCGTTTCATTACTTGAGATCTTCACGGGTGTGGGTCCTATTCCAGAGGAGAGGCAGACTCAGCTTGATGCTCTTGCTAGTCGTCCTGTTTTATTCATGCTTTGCTCTTGCTTGATTCGTCGTAATCCCGCCAATCGAATGTCAGCACAAAGGTGCTTCGAAACGCTAAAAGTCAATTTTGTCGAACATGAAAGGGGTTTGACAGCTGAAAATATTCTTACGGCAAAGAAAATAGTTAGTGGTGTTTTTGAGGGAGACACTCATAAGGTCATCGTCCAAAAAATATCTATAGATTGAACGTTTATGTGTACATAGTTTCCTGTTTTTGATGTCTCTTAGGCACTTTTGTGTTTGTAGTTTTGGTTTTTCCAACCGGGCATACAGGCCACCCAAGTATTAAATATACAGTACCGATCATATGTATTAGGCCACCCTGGTTTCTTTAGTAATCATTGTCGTAATACGCGCTCATTCATTCAAAAGATACGTAGAAGTCGAACTTCTGTTTGCACTAGTAACAACCTTCTACCTTTGCTCTTCTTTCGTAGAACAAATGTTGCAAGTTTTGTAGCAACTGTGTGGCGTTACAAGAGCAGTACTGTAACCCTGTCTATTTATAGTGCGTTTTGAAAGTTAGGCAAAACTTAGGCAAAATGAATTAATATTTGACTTCCAAAGTTAATAAGCATTAGTTTTATTGCTTGCGAAATTTTTGAGATTGAAACCAACCTAACTAAAGGCAAAAATCAGAAATTTTTAAAGTTTTAATTTTTTGCAAAGCATTAAGAAAATCCTTGTTTTAGAACTATACGTAGAAATTTCTGTTAAAAGCATCAGCAACTTCAGTAAAAGAACTGAAAAGGATGCTTATTTATTCCTCTTTCATCTAATGACAACTTCGATTTCTAAAGCATTAGTTAGACCAGTTTAGAGAATTAAAATGAAAAGGTGGTAAAATGGCGTTATTGCAAACAGAGTAGCTTCCTAGTCCCAAACTGGAGGCATGCGGAAGACAACTTTGCAACATTTGTCATGTTAAACTTTAACGACTTTTCAGTTAATTAAAAAAAATTAAGCATAGGAAAATTCAATTTTTACGCAAAAATTGTCCTATGTTCGGTGAAGGGTATTATTCTTAGTGTTATCACTAAAGCGCGTATTGTCTCAATGGAATTGCCACAAATTTGCTACAATTGTTTTTTTTTACAAATTTAAGACTTATCTCTTCTTTTAAAAAGAAGCTTTGCTAAAAGCAAAGAGAGACTTTTTTATCACGCATCATACAAACTTGACTCTGTATAAGGGTTACTAGGGGTGGCCTGATACTTATGACCGGTACTGTACATTTTAAATATATTCCATGATCTGTTGATACACGCAAGATAACAGCGATTCTTTAATTAATAATAAATTACCAAAACTAGACAACTAAAATACAATTGGAGTAATGATATTTATGAATTTCGACTTGAAGAGGGAAATGAGAAAGGTGACTCGATGTAATATCACTTTGATAATAATATAAAATATAAACTAGGAATGTTGTTGGATTTGGAATTAAGTAGAACACGACCAAAACCACTTGTTGGCGCTGCCATTGCAAACATTGACCAGCATCGAGCATTACTTCATGGAAGAGACAATGATGAAGAATCTCATTCTATTTTAATAAATCGCAACGCAAACCTGCTTTGTTGAATAATAAATATATTACCAATATTTTTGGTTGTGGACAATCATTGATTTCAATATGAAACCATCGTCAAGACAGTGCCATACAATTTGTCAATTAGTGACAGAAGGATTAGAAGACGAATCAATTTGTCTTCTCGTTGGTGGCCGAATGCTCGACGAAACAAATTCTGACTATCTTTACGTTCTGGATTGTGGCAATTCTAAAGTATATCAGGTTTTTATAATTTTAATTTTCATGAATTTTTAATGATTATTTGTAAAGATGGACGTCGATCCACAATTGGGAGAAGTTATGTGTCACATATGTCATCGTGTGCAGAACGAAGACAAGACAACTGAACTCATTGTCTGTAGTGGTTCTGACTTAACCTTCTTTTCGCCGTTTCTGTTCCGGCCTATTCTTAGCGGTTTTCATCGTGGTAAAATGCTCTATTTATTTTTTAACAACGTCTAAATAATGAATTTTGCAGACGTGAAGAACGAGTCGTACATGAAAATTAAACGAGAAATTCTCTCGTCGAGACGGGAGTCAGTTCGTGCAGCAACTTCATCTCCGCGTCTTTCACTTCCAAGTGACAGAGAAGATATTGAAATGATGCCACGCGAGCTCGAGCATTTGCGACGAAGGTGCTCTCAATTGACCGAAGAAAAATCCTCTATCAGGTTATATATTATGTTATATACTATTGTAAAAAATATTTTCCTCTTTTTTGGTTTTTAGAAAGAAACTAGCGTCTGATCAAGGAGAAATCTCTCTAATAAGGTTAATTGTTTATGTAAATGTTGTTAATTTTGGTTTTTACTTTAAATACTACGGTATTTAATCTTAACGTGACTTTTTTGGTTTTAGAGAAGAACTGAACTCTTCTCATTGTCTTGTTGAACGTAAAGTGGGAGAATTGTTTCAGATCAGGCTATTTATTAAAATTAATAAATAAATTTGGTGATCTTTTAATTAATTATAGGCAGGAATTGGGGTCTGTTCAAAGAGAAGCATCTTTCGCTCAACGTCGTCTCGAACAGGAGAAAGACCAACAGATTGCTCCAATTTGGTAGCCACGAGAAGATAGGCTTATCCAATAGTTGGTATATTTATTGTTTTTTAGAGGGGAACTGGCCACTTCTCAACGGCTTGCACAGGGTAAAGACGAAGTGATTGCTCGCATCAGGTCATTGAAAATAATTCCTAATAAATAAAATAATCAATTTATTACAAAATAGTGATATTAATAATGCTCTCTCTAATGTTATTGTACTGTAGAGGAGAATTGGACGTTTCGGTGACAAACTGCAGAACCCTTGAAGCATCTTGCAACAAAATGAGACGAACCCTGGACGATTTCACTGACGTGTTGAACATCAATCGCGATGATGTTCACGTGACTGACCAGAAACTGGGTTCCGGAGGATTTGCAAGTACATTCTATTTAATTAATTAAGAAATATTTCGGACCTCCCCAATTGCATTCAGGCGTTTCAGTTGGCCAACGGCGCGGAGTGAGAGTGGCCGTGAAAAGATTCACGACCTCATCACGAATCGTCGAAACATGGCAATGTTTAAACAAGAAGTTCTCGTCTGCAGTCGACTTCATCATCCCAACATCATGACCGTTTTCGGAGCGGTGATGGCCGAAAGAGTTCCTTTTCAAATGATCATGGAATTACTCGAGGGATCGGTTGGTGAAGTCATCACAGCCGCTCACGCTTCCGAGTCTTATTTGACTATTTACGAGCAGCTGTCTATTGCCATGGACGTGACGTCAGGAATCGCATATCTTCATCAGAATCGTCCTCGTCCCTACATCCACGGAGACATTCGTCCTTCAAATGTCCTCGTTACAAAAGATATGAAAGTGAAAGTAGGTGACTTGGGAGCAGCTCATCTCATAGAGAGTTCTCTGTCCGCTGGCCCACTCAGTCCTCCTTATCTCGCTCCAGAAAGAGCGCCGCGTGCTGACGGCACTGCCGCTTCGAGCACGTTGAGCAGTGACGTCTATAGCGTGGGAGTGTCCCTTATTGAAATATTCACAGGTGAGGGTCCTGTACCAGAAGTGAGGCACACTCAATTGGCCTCTCTTGCTAATCGTCCTAACTTATAAATGCTCTGCTCTCGCTTGATTGATTGTAACCCGGCCAATCGACCCTTAGCCCAATTATGCTACGAAACGCTTTTAGCTGAATTTGTTGAGAATAAAAGTCGCTTGGCAGCGTTAGGGGGGATTGCCACAAACCGAATGGTGAAGGGTGTGTTTGAAGGTGATACTCACAAAGTCGTATTTCCTGGCCTTTTCTATTAGTCTCGTATTTTTCATAGTTATTGTTAATGCTTTCGTGTTTGTAAGTTTCTGTATTTTTGATAAATTCTCTGCTTTTACGTTACGAAGACACACCATTTTTTCTGGTGTAGTATTATTTTTGTAAATAAATCGTTTCCTTTTTGTGTAGGGTAAGCCGCTTTTGAACATATAAACGAGGAAAGCCGCTTACCTAGCCTTGGAAACCCAGACCCTTTTCGCGCGCGTTACGGGGCGAGAAGCCTCATCGCCCGCGGCTCAGTCTATGTTTCCGCTTACCCATAGATGGCTTGTCCCACAAGGACATAAGGGACACCATAATATCTAAATCACTTTTTTATAATAGTCGGCTTTGCTGATTCTCGCAAGGAAATATTAATAATAAATAAACAAACGTAGATAACAACCGACATTTCGCAAATTATTTCTAAACACGGTAAAATCTTTATTGTATGCCGTCTGAAGACTAGCTTACATGCTCTCAGAGAAAATTGAATGAAGATGCCAGGATTGCCTCCAAACGACGGTTTTTCCCTAATGGAGCCCCGATTTTCTAACAACTAGCTGGACGCAATATCTCTTATGCAGTAAACTTCTTACGTCAGTTGCATCGACGATGAATCTTTTCTCGCGTTAGAAAAAGCCAATGAAATTCATCACGTGACGACTTCCCGTAGTAGAATTCCGGCTTTGTCTGAAGATTCAGCTCGATGCACGCTCATCGCACCGACTTCTTCGCCTCTTTGCAGCTCAAGCAGCGCAGATTCAAACACGCCAATAGTTAAGCGCACTTTTCCCGTTCATTTTTCGTCCGCGTGGCGCTTTGCGACAATGCCGGTGTCCTATCTCAACGCGGAGAACGACATAGAGAGCGCGCGTGGATGTTTCTGCTCTCCAGTGACATTTTCGCTACGAGCGACGACGTGACACAGATCGAGGACGTGACAATGCTCGCCTAATCCTTTCGCCATTCGTCGATCCCTCATCACGTGCACTCGCACTTCGTTTCATTTCATTCACTTCTTCTTTTTCTTTAGTTTCGCGAAGAAGAAAGGCAGAAGAATGCTTCGTGTCAGCGCAACGAACAGGTCACCCATTGGGGCCCCAGTTGGTGTAGGCGTGCACTTAGGGGGCGGGGCTCCCTGTGACGTACACCGAATGCCTGCGATGCCACTGCCCTCGCTCACGGGCATAGAAAATTTCCGACAGTCTTCTTTGATTTTTTGGAAAAATGTGCTGGTTGTAGGTTGACACTGTTAAGAGAATGTGTATCAAATCGTTGCCTCCTGTACTGATAATACAGCTCAGGCGATTCGGCTACGACTGGGAACGGTAATAGAGCAAAAATACGTTTGTTATATTGCCTCCTCTTTATACGACGTCTAGTGACTGCGCTGTCAAATACAACGACTACTTGGAAATTCCGCGAGAACTCGACATGGAACCGTACACTGTCGACGGCCTGGCGAAAATCGAAGGCGAACGCATTGGCGTGAACAGCGATGACGAAAGCGACGACGAGGGAGACAAGAAGACTAATCAATGCACTAAGTACAGTCTTGCTGGCGTTGTCATACACAACGGCAATGCGAGCGGAAGCCAGTACTACAGTTTCATGAAGCGGAGGTTTAGCTTTTTGAAATGTTGTGTCCTTCTTTTCAATCTTCTTTTGGTTTTAGGTTGGGCGAAGGAGAGGCTAAGTGGTACAAATTTAAAAACGATGAGGTGTCCGAAGCTAAGTTGGAGGACGACGAGGTTCCTTTGTTTAGAGAAAGAAATGCCTACTGCGCACTGGTTTTATCTAGGAATTGAAAGCTCAATGCTGCGGTGGCGAATATGTCGGCGAGATCTACGACCAAGTTACGAAAAGCATGCAGTATCGTCGCCAGAAACGCTGCTGGAACGCTTATATGCTACTCTACGAACGGGTCGATTCGCCCTCTACCAGTTCGGGAGTTCGCATCTCATCTCAACGCATGACGAGTCTTTGTTTTCTTTTGCAGAGGCGGTCAGCAACGATGCGGGCAAACTTCCCGGCGCAATCGAGCGCGGAATACAGAAAGAAAATCTCAAATTTGTTCATCTGAAGGCGTTGTTCAGTATAGAACATTTTCGTTTCATGAGAAGCCTCGTCGATTCGGTCGTCCCTCTCACTGTCGTCGAGCCGATGGTAACCGAATCCGATATCGATTTCTCTACAGTATAACGATCAGATTCTCGCAGAAGGAGACGCAGGAGAAATTGGTCATGCTCGTTTTAAAGCTCTTGACGAATTTCTTGCTTTCCTACGGCCTTCGAACGAAAAAGGCGATACGAGGATTGGCCAGCGAATGGGTCAACAGTCTCCTGTCGTTGCTCAAGTGCAGTAAGTACATGCGCTTCTGGTTTGCTACATCGGCGCTCTTTCGCCATCCGGAACGCTTTGTCGAGTATCTCCTCGAGTGTCCCAATCAAGAAGTGAGGGAGAGATATGGGGGGGGGGGGGATGCCCAGTCACTTCTTTGTGCTTTTGTAGGTTCGCACGGCTTTTAGTCGCCTTCTTGCCTACCTTGCTTACTTTTCTCACAACGACGGCCCCTACGTAAATCACTCGCCTGTCTACGGTCCTGCCTCCTCTGACATTATTGGAGGTAAAGAAGAGCGAGTAGTTTAGACGAAAAATTTACCGTTGCCTTCACAGCTCCGACGTCTCGTGAAGATCAAACCCTTAGCGACTGCATCGTAGAAGCCGTTCTCAATCTCCTAAACAAGGAAGTGGGCGAACACGAGCGTCACATCAGCCAGTATTTCTACTTCTTTCTGACGTACTGCTCATTCTCTCATGCCGAGGTCAGTGACCCTCTCCCCACGTCCGCTTACGGAAACAAGCTTTTTCTTCTCAGCGTTCTCAATTGCTGAAAATGCGCTTACCGTCATTATTCATAGCGCTCGCTTTGGGCGAGGGTCCGGCTCTGATTGGCAACCGGCACCACGCGACCGATTTTTCGCGTCTTTATAACGTCGTGTCGGTACTCGTGCGTTGCTACGACGTATCCCGTCACATGATTCATTGCGTCAAGGTTGCAACGCAGCCTATCATAATCGTCGATGAGATTTGCTATTTTGATCTATAGGAAGCCGAACCGGCTCCAAATCCGTTCTACGAGCTGTCTCAGCCGGAGGCAATGCACCCGGAAATTGTCGTGGCTTTGTTTGAGAATCAGAAGTATATCTGTCTCGCTTTTGTGCCTTCGATATTTTTTACGTCACTTTTTAGGTATCTGAAAAAGGTCATTAGCGAAAACGCTTCTGCTGAAGACACTTTGCAATTATTTAAAGTTCGTCGTCCCTCCGACGTTCTCCCCACATCGTAGTTTTATTTTGCTTTTTTTCCTCCGAGTTTCTTTGTTGGGAAAATCCTTCGATATCGCGCATGGTTTTAACGACATTACTTTATCAGGTTCATTTTTCGGGGGCACGCGAGAACGTTGGCTAAGAGTATCGCGCGTCGTAGATTACGTACGCGTACGTGTACGAACTCCGACCATACTTGGATTTGCTCTACTGTATGCTCATGCTGGACGACTCCTGGCAGGCTGCTCGTTTCTTAAACTGCGTCAGAGGTGCGTGGAAAGGAGAGCTATGCTGTCGGCGGAGACATCTCTTTTCCTTAGGATTCCAAGAAGATCGGCTTGATGGCATCATGGATATAATTCGCAGATCAACAAATAACCAGCCGAAGAGATCGTACCAGTGCATCAAAATGCTTGTCAATCTGTTCACAACGTAAGTAGAATTTCCTCAATGAGCGCTTTTCTCCGATCCTGCGCTTTTTGCTTAGATCTCGAGTGGCGAATGAATATCTCAAAGAAGAGTCCATTTTCCGACCTTTTAAAGCGTCGGTCGATTGGCTAGGAGACGAACTCGACAAAGTGAGAAATATAGTTCAGATTCTTCGTCGGTCACCTTCTTTCTCTAGCGTCCCTACGGTCACTCGTATTCGCACAACAACTCGTCTCCGCCAGCGCAGTCAAACGAATCGTCCCAAGGGTACGAATACATTATGATATCTTCTACAGCTCCTAGCCATATTAATCCGAAATAGATACTTTCTGGAACTGTCGAACAGCGCCGGTCATACACTTACAAAAGCCCACGATTTACTACTAGAAGACGTAAGAAATGCACGCGTTTCTTTATCAGAGAGCCTTCTGTTTTCAGATAAAGAAGGAGCAAGACGAAGCGATTGGCGAAGCGGACGACGACGACGTTCCGAAAAGCGAGAGTCCGACGGGAGCGTTGGAAGGGACCGTACCGGAGGTTAGTCAGTACCAGAACAGTCAGTCCCACGGTGGGACGTCGTCGGGTGCGGACCAGTCGGAGCTGGACCTATCGTCGCCGGAACGCGTTACGTCGTGGGCGCGCCACAAGTCGAGGACTCGCGTGGAATTCTCGCGACCGACGAAAACGACTTCGCTCGACAATTTGGACCAGATTGACAATATTCCGAGCGGCAGTCCCGGCCATGTGCCAAACGACGAAACGATCGGCGAAGCGGACGACGATGACGTAAGAAATTCTCGCGTTTCTTTGGTAAAGAGCATTGTATTGCTCTCATAATCAAACGGTAAAATCGTTGTCTTACGTTGGGAAAATTTCATGAATTGTTATTATATGTCCCGAAGAGAGCCAAAGTGTTGTGACGCATGCTATAGCTATTGAAGAGAGGTTTTCTGTCTCTTTTCACGTGCAAAACGGATATATTCATAGAGCGATTTATCGTTTCGAAACAGCAGTATCCAATACATGCAAAGCCCAATTGCTAGATGTTATTCGTATCACAAAAGTACAAAGACATAATTTAACCAATGTTTACAATTTATTAGACTGAAAAGACTGAAGAAAAGGAAAAATCTTCTTCTGCAGAAAACGAAAGTTCTTCTGAGGTACATGGCTCTGCTAGAGTATTATGGTATGTGATTCTGTGTATTTCTGTAGATCATTCGTTCTCTTCAGCGTCAAATAGAAAAGGAGAGAGCTACTGCTCGATTAAACGAGAGCAATTTTACCGAGAAGTTCCACTCTTATGAACAAGTAAGTGGGCTGGTAAAGAGTGTAACAACTAATAGGAAAACTCTGCCTTAGGTGATTCGTGATTTAAAGGTCGAGAAAAGTAGACTTCTTTTAGAGCACAAAGAGAAGATGGACCAATGTCAAAAGGCCAGTCGGTCCCTCCGTGCACGATCTGTGCGAGCAGAAACGGATCTCAGTAAACAGATACATAAAGGATATAGTGCCAAAACTATGGTTTAATATTAGAAAAGTTGTCTGGACGTTATACTCAACTGGAGCAAGAGTATGCGCGAGCAGAATCAGATCTTCGTAAAGAGAGGTATAAATGGTAGTATCAAAGCTATGATATGTTATTAGGAAAGGCGTCTGAACGTTACGCTCAACTGGAGCAAGAGTCTGCGCAAGCAAAATCGGATCTCTGTAAAGAGATATATAAAGGGTGGTATCAGAACTATAGTCTTTTACCGTATTAGGAAAGTTCTCTGCACGTTGTGCTCAACTGGAGCGAGAGAACAGTAGAAAAGAGCATGCTAGACTATTTCATTCCATGACTATGCTCTTTTATTAGAACGGGCTTCTGAACGTTTTGTTCAAGTGGATCGTCGCCATAGGCAAGACCGCCTTTCACTGCATGCAGTGTGTACAATATGTGAACGTACAGTAGTTTAGACTTGGCAGAAACAGCCCTTCCCTGTACTAGACCTAATGTTTTACATTATTTAATTTTTAGGAAGGAACTTTCAATAGCAAACCAACGTAGAGATGAAGACATCGCTCTTATCAGGTTTTTGGCGCGCGATGCATTCGTACCTGTCTGTCTGCTAGTTCTCTATGATTAAAGACAAGAATTGGCGTCAGTTCGAAGTGAAGCATGTGAGGCTCAACGCCGTCTTGAACTTCAAAAAGACGAAGAAATATCTTCCCTCAGGTTTTCGAAAAATAGTTTCTGAAATGTACAATTATTAAGTAATTTGTGGGCTTTATTGTAACAAGGAATGAACTAACGTCAGTGCAATGTAGTTATCAGTAAGAACGCTGCTGCAATATAGCTTGTGCGCTTAGTTTTTTGCCGATTTTTTAGAGAAGAAATGGCAATTGCACTGACCCGGTGCGAAACCATTGAGGCGTCTCGTGATGAGATGAAAAGCCGCCTTGACGAATTTACTGACGTCTTGTGCATCAATCCAGACGAGCTTCACTTGTCGGACCAAAAACTCGGTTCAGGAGCATTTGCAGGTACAGCTAAATTGACACTGGAAACGATATACAGTGCCTATTACGCATAACACTTAGGCGTTTTTGTCGGCCAATGGCGAGAAATGTCAGTTGCCGTCAAGAAAATTCACGATCTTATCGCGAGTCCACGCAACGTGGCGATGTTTAAACGAGAAGTTCTCGTGTGTAGCCGACTCCATCATCCCAATATCATGATCGTGTGTGGAGCGGTTATGGCCGAAGGATCACCTCTCCAAATAGTCATGGAATTACTCGAGGGATCCGTTGGAGAAGTTATTGACGCAGCCCATGCTTCGGGGTCTTATCTAACTGTTTACGAGCAGTTGTTCATTGCGATGGATATGGCGTCAGGAATCTCGTATCTCCATCAGATTCGTCCTCTTCCCTACGTCCACGGCGACATCCGCCCTTCGAATGTTCTTGTAACACGAGACATGAAGGTGAAAGTAGGTGACTTGGGTTCGGCGCACATTATTGAGAGCTCTCTGTCCGCTGGTCCCATGAGTCCTTCTTACGTCGCTCCCGAGCGAAGTAGCACTTCTAGTACGTTGGCTAGCGACATCTATAGCTTCGGCGTGTCTTTAATTGAAATTTTTTCTGGTGTTGGTCCTATTCCGGAGGAGAGACAGACGCAGTTGGCTCTTCTCGCTCCTCGTTCTCATTTATTCATGCTCTGCTCTCGATTGATTCGCCAAAAGCCCGCCGATCGAATGTCAGCGCAAAGGTGCTTTGAAACTCTCAAAGCCGCTGTTGCTGAAAATCACAGTAAATTGCCTTCCCGATAAATTTTTGCAGCCAAACGGTTAGTACAGGGAATTTTTGAGAGTACCATGCACAAAGTGTCCCTCGTCAATGTCTCTTTTACGTAACCTTGTTCGAGACTCCTTCTTTTTGATTGCCGTTGTACTAAAAATGTTTTTATTTTGTCTCCAGCATTGATTCGATGTCTTGCAAAGCCTTTCTTTTTGTAACTCGCGCTTGTCTAACTTATAAGTTCTAATAAATATTTAAACTTTTATTTGTGAATCGAACGTCGTGATGAGTCGGAAAAACAGGACCAAAATTCTAAGCATTTGTGAGAAGAGCAGATGGGAATTTACTGTCCCTGATTAAATTATGAATCTTGACGGCGATTACAAACATATTGCTGTCCCGTATGTCCGGGTAGGGTAAACGGTTTTTGCTCCTTATTTCTTGAAAAGCCGCTTACCCTACCCGGACATACGGGCATCAGAAAAGGCGAACGACTACCTTAGTCTCTCAATTCCATTGCAATTACTAATCGCGAATAAGAAACTTTATTCATTAGTAGTCTTAATTGTTTATCTTCACAAAAAATTATTCTATTTATATAAAAGAGTCAACTTTGTAAAAACAAGAACGCATTTTTTGCCTGATCGAGTATTCTTGAACTCTCCGCCAGTGGAAAACATTTATAGAACCTTGGCCGACAAAAAACGGTCGTGCAACCGAAAGCTTGAATGAAAACAATACCAAAACTCAAACACTTACTACTTTCAGATAGCACTTTTTCAACTAGAAGACGCGCTCATTGAACCCAGTATAAAATCGACATATCGTGACGTCCTTTCAGTTGCGATGACCACAAGGAGCGACCAACAAGGTGATCCGCCGTCTCATTTCAGAAGAATCTCGAGCGGTCGAGCAAAAACCCTTGCAGTAGGATTTTTTCTAGGCCTCTCTCTTCTTCTGGCCGCTACTCCCGTGTTTGTTTACTATTTTGCTGACATACCAGCACGGAACGAAGTAAATGAAGCATAAATCTTTTCATACAGAGAGTCTACGCGCTATTGTTTAGTGCATGCCAACGCGGTAAATCTTAATGAAATCGAAGCGCATTTTTGTTACCAGTTGGCTGTCGGTCTCAGCTGGGGTTTTTTCGTGTTAATTAATGACAAGTTCTCTTTATAGGAACGTATGTGCGAAGAGAAATCACTTCAGTTCGTTCCAAAAGCCGTAATAGATCAATCCCACTGCAGATCAATGCTTTCTAATTATAACAGCGACACAATGTCTGGTGTTAGCACAACTAAAGAGAAACTGAATAACATTTCGGTATCAGGATGTGGAAACTTCTCAATGGCAGAAAATGATTTGGAAATCATGTTTGACGCTATTGATACATCTAACCTACCAGATACCGCCAAAACCGACACAAAGAAGATGCTTTGCTTATACGCTTTCGGAGATTGCGGAGACTTGGTCAAACTAAAGAAGAAAACTAAACAAAATGATTGTGATTGTTCAGCATTTTCCGAATTCCAAAGTCAGACAAACTTTAAACCGTTGCTAGGCAACTTATTATCCTGCTTACGAGCTCCAAATTTTGCGTTGCCATTTAATATTCCTTCTTACATAAACAAAAGCAACGAGACAGTCTGTTCAAAGGACTTCCTACCCACTACAAGTCCATGTTTGCAAACTTGCGGCATGTACTGCTCCCCTCTGTGTAATCAACCAGGAAGTTCAAAAGGCGCAAACATTTTTTACATCGTATTTTACATCACAATTGCGCTATACTGGATTTGCATTGGGGTGCTGTTTATCACATGGCTCAAGCTAAGAAAATTGTAAACAAAAAGCCTCAAAAAATTAATAACGTTTCTGTAACGTTTGCCATTTTATTTAGAGCCAGTAATCAGGCTCAAACCGGATTGTCTTTTTGCTTGCCACTCACAGTTATCAGTAAGCTTCGATTGAATATAGAATATGCGTTGATTATCGAACATGTAATAACTAGATATCGCTCTAAGCATGACTTTCATTTTTGGTCAAAAGGCTATATACTGTAGGACCAACAACCGGTTTGAATCTATCTATAACCCAACAAGACTCTGCCTTATTCAAGGTACATTGGCGTTGGTAATAATTGACGAGTATACTCACATTAAATCGATTTAGGATATCTCGCCCAATTTGGGGCACTCTGGTTTGTCTTTTCCTGGCTAAACTCTGTGATCAATGCACTAGTAACCGTGTGGAGCCCCCAAAGGTTCAGCGAGAAACGTAGAAAAGCACTTTTCGTCATTCAGATAACCCTATCAATAATCGCACCGGGAGGGCTTGTCGCCTTCGCCTCACTACGTGGTATTCGCTACTCCGGGACAAATGTTTACAGCATATTCTGCGTACCTACAATCGACTGGTTCTTGTACACCTACACACTGCCGGTCAATGGCATTGTTTTCTGTGGAACAATAGTTTCGGCTATTGTTATGTACAAGCTCTATAAGGTCAGTATAGCTTCAATTATTGAGATTAGGCAGTATAGCTACCGGTTTCTTTTCTAAGGCAAAAAAGTCAGCCTTTTTTCAGTACTGCCCCGAAAGTAGTCAAAAAACATTTGAAGCTTACTCGTTGGTTCAAAAGAGGTTCTTCTCTCTGTCAATTCTAATGCCTCTTTGTTTCGCCTCATTTGCGACGGTTTCTATAATTTATGCGCGAACATCTATTCCGCGTCAAGGAAAAGCTTTGAGCTCGCAAAAATGCTCTAACGAGTCCCAACGGTGCAAATCTGACTTCCAGGAACCAACTCAAGCCTCCCTTGCACCAATAGCCGGTTGCCTACTTTTTTGGCTTTGTGCGGCTGCTGTGGTGGCTTATGCCCTCATACCTAAGGCAGCAAGAGCCTACTGGCTGCAACTGTGGCGAAAATGCAAACGACAAAATAGGAGCGCACGTTCAGATAATAAAACCGAAAGCTCAACAAGAAGAACACGTCTATTCTCTTCCTCAAGTGAATACAGTGTAGAGAGCAGTACGTAATTTGCCAGTATTCAAACGTGCATGCAGGGTAACGTAGATTACGACAGCGAGAAAAATTATACTTATTCACTTTGCCTTGTTACGAGTCATGCATGTCTGGATATCCAGTGCCACGTACAACCTTCGATCATGATCAGTTCAGTGACTATAGTGCGCCTAAATCAATAGGATTTGGATTGTCGTCCACCAACATGTATTGCACTATTTAATGAATGGACACCGATCCTTCTTCATTAATTAAAGTAGTGGGAACGGCTATTTAAAATACCAATAATGGAACATTTTAAAATGCATTCTGCTCTTCGAAGAATGCTTACTCAAAGGATCTTCTTCCGGGGAATTTTAATTAACATCTACTGACAACTACTAAGACATCCCACGAAAATGAATAATTGGAATTAAATATGCAGGCTTCAGCTTTGGACCGAGTCAAAATCATTGAAGCCTCCAGCTGAATACCCATACCTTCTACATGATTCCTCCTGACACGATTCTCAGAATCATTCTCTACGTTTGACGGTTTCCAATTGAATGGTGCAGTGCCTGCGTCTCCTCGCGAAATCTGAACCGTCTTCTACGCTGCAGAAAAACCGTTTCTAATCGCCCTTAGCCGTGCTTTTGACCTAGACGGCAATTCGCCCTAACCCGTATAGCTTCGCTACGGCTCACGTGTTTCTGTGAGATAACTAAAGTCTCTCTCGAGTTAGATTAGTTCTGTAGTTCGTAGATCAAAGCCTCGGGTCGGTCTAGGTGCTCCTGATCGACTTCAAACCCGAAATTTGGCGAGAGCAGTGATGGCGCACGTGATCAGAAGTTCCCGGTTGAGGAAAAAACTTACCGGTATTGATGAATCATCCAACTCAGTGGCGTAGCCAGGGGGGGTGCTTTGGGTGCTCGAGCACCCCCCTCAAGTTTGCTGAAAATAATTAAACTAGATAATTATGTCCCGTTGTTAGCCATCATGTGATCCCCGAACACCATTAGCACAGTGTCCGATCTCTGTTACTGCCTACAGCATGTGCATTATGGGAATCACATTGCCTAACCACACCTTAATCTGCCCGGAAATATGTACTTTCTGTAAAAATGGGAATAGGGCACCTGGTGGCTATGCCTTTACACCACAGATTGAAGGTGTTCTGTTTACATGTATATATCAAAAGAGCGATTCACCTGTCGAGTAAAGGTGGCACAGAGTTACCCTTCCCTGCATGGCCCCCTCGGGTGCATGATCAAGTGACACGTTATCAGCTCGCAGTTGGGTTTGCGTGCTGCGAGCGAAGACAAACCCAACGTTCTCATTTACTGCGTTCCTTCGATGAGCGTTACTAATTAAGCTCAAATGTTATGTGCCAGTTATGCTATGTAATATGCCTACATATGTACTCGTTCCAGAAAGCTTTGTACACAATCCGAA
Source organism: Oscarella lobularis (assembly GCF_947507565.1). Classification (NCBI taxonomy): domain Eukaryota; kingdom Metazoa; phylum Porifera; class Homoscleromorpha; order Homosclerophorida; family Oscarellidae; genus Oscarella; species Oscarella lobularis. The sequence goes on along the minus strand of NC_089188.1, from coordinate 537,321 downwards.
GTTACTATCTCTGCTTGGGCCTACGCACTGTTTTTCGTTAGAGGCCTTAAATAGCCAAATAAAAAAGGGCGTGGTCCAAAAATTTTCGCGCGCGAACCTCAGCACCTACCTCCACTTAATCCTGGCTACGCCACTGATCACTGTTAGTGGAGAAGATTCTGTAGAAATGGAATCGGTCAAGTTTTGAAATAAATCTGCACGAAAAACGCTCATCATTACGGCAGTTAAAAATAATCGATGAACGAGCCTTTGTGATTAGGACAAAGGCACAGAAATCGGACTTCGTAATTGTAGCACATTCCACCATTTGGTTGGTTCTTGTTTATGCATACCAGTCCCATAGCTGATGTGCAAAATAGATTTTGGCCTGTTTTAAGTGCTTCTTGATCTACATAAAAAGAACGTTTCTTTTCACATTGTTACAATGACAATGACCCTACGATTGGATGTCCTGCGGCATTGTACAGCGCCGGGACGGTCGCAGATAGGGCGAGAAAATAAGTTACGCTGCTCATAATCTCCAGTGCCTCCTGGACCGTCTCTGTCGAGCCACTCTGTCCAACATCCCAATCCTATAAACGCCTGGATCATACATAATCCAATGGAGCAAATGCCCTACGTAAGTCAAACGGAGGTTTTGTTGGAGCTAGGTGAGTAAACATTAGTTTGATTACGATAAACTTTGCTGGAGCCTACCTTCAACGTAGTCGCAGGGACAGAGAAACTTTACTTCGTAGTCGAGGCACGTTTTACCCCAATCCTGTTCAGAATTGACGCAGAAGAACCCTACCGACGGAGAGCAGGTCAATTTTCTTCCGGTCAACTTGGCATCTATGTCTGAGCAAAGAAGGAATGGGGACTTATAACTCGGTTTGATTCGGTTTTTGTTACGAGTTTGAACAGTTCTGCAGCGAACTGCATCAGGTTGCTTGCATACTTTGTATCCTGATCTGCGAAGGGTGTCTAACTTTTCATAATCTCCAGTCCAACCTGGGTTATCAATGTTGAACCAATCTGTCCAACATTCTAAATTCCCAGACGCTACAACTACATTTATTGTCTGATAAATTTTTGACCGTACTTAAAGCGGGAGTAGGCGTTGTCGGTATATGTGTCAAGGATATAGTTGATGCCTGAATTTCTGATAGTCGTATTTCTGCTCCAATGGACGGCTGGATGTTTGCAGTCGTCTACACAGGAATTGAAATAGATATCTAATTCAGTTGCTCTCACCGTCATAGGTGAAGGCGAAACCGCAATTTTGTAACTAGTAGATACAATGCCAGATATCACTGCTGGTTGAAGTGTGGGACCTGGCGTACTTCTCAAGCTAGAGAACGCTCCTGAATGCGGAAATAAGGTTCTTGAGGAACACGTATCTTGATGATATCATTCAAAATGATTGACAACAGTCGATTGAGCATTACTACAAGTTTACCTGTCAAGCGCGATATCTTAGAGGTTCTCCAGCAGTTCCTTCACGCACAGCCCTTATATGTACCAAGACCTGCTTTGCCGCACCGTGAAGACTGAGACTCGCTTTAACGTCCTTCACAGTGAGACTGATGTTTTTCCGGTCTGCACCAAAGTGGCCTTCGGGAGCATAGTCAACTCGATAGGTTACTCGCGGAAGACCAGAAACTGCATTCCAATAAATATGCAGATAGCACCCGGTGATTTCCGTGACGCCAAATATCGTAGATCTGCGCGGTTCTACCGTGAGAAAAGAACGGGATATCAAACATGCAGGAACAACGCGAGAGTTGATACTACAGTACTTGAATTAGGAATTTGTTTTGAAATGCTGACGTCCAGGGAAATTTTCGCTGACGGGTATGGACCCCAATTTCGGCCGAACAATACATACTGCCCGTTGGAAGACTGGTTTTTGTATTCGGCGTAAGAAGTGAAGGATTCTACTGAACTCTGTAAACCTCCACCAGAAACCGGAAAGAAATCGACTCTGTTCGAAAGAATTTTGTCCGCCTCGTTATGACAAGTCCCATTCTCACAGCTGTTAGCATCCCAAAAAACAACCGTCAGATTGGTATAACTATCATCACCATAGAAGTGATCATTGCGTACAGTGAAGTAGAAGCCCACCCAAGCAGGAGCGGACCTTGGAGCTACCAGAAATAGAATACCGCAATGAAATTGTACAGTGTAACTATTTTAAACCGTTTGGATAGGTTTCAATGGTTGTCTCGTAGGTATGCCCTTGAACACCCGTTGGTTTAACGTAGGCCCATTGAAAGACGTAAACTGTCATTGGCTGAAGGTCTGCAGCTGTCTGGACATTAGGAAAAGTGACTGATGCATCGTAAATCTCCGCAATGGTCGTCCATGGATCTTCAGATCCGGCTGGCCGTTGGCGCAGAATATACACTACAGCACCAGTCACTCTGCAATATGCAGAATGAAAGCGAAGCGTTAATGACACGTTAGTTTTAGATTCGTCGTAGAAACAATTGTTTTCTAAAGCAAAGTATGGTAGCGAAAATCATTATTCACCTGTTTCACCTTCGGTAGTCAAAGTCACCCAGCTGCTGTGCCCTACGGTCTTGTTACTGGCGTTGTCACCGCCTTTACTGCAGGCAATTTTGGTTGGGGAGTGTGGCGACGCTTCGTCCCACGTTTTCACTTGAAGGTAGTTCTTGCCCACGTAAAATCCTACTTCGGGTTTGATTTTGGTCAAATCAATGACGGAAGGGGACCTCTTCGGAAAGAAAGCAAGCCAAGAAGCCTGGAAATCGGTTTCATTTGTTCGGTTGCAGAAGAATGTGAGAGACGTGTTTGTGGCAACACTGCCACTCTTTGGATATGCGTCAAAGCCGTCGCCTTTCGCTCGCACGTAAAGAACGACGCTTTTGCCTTCTACGAAAACGGGGACTCACCCACTGTTTAACATTGCAATGACCTACAAACCGTTGTAGCAAAAAAGTTGCAACAGAACTATTGCCACCTTGAGAGCGTCAACGTCCATAAACGAGAAAGAATCAAACGAGAAGAGCGGATTAGGCTGGCTTTCAAAATCCGCCTACCGGAACTAACCTATAATAGAAATCTCCGTAGGAAGTGTGGGGGTGTTATGGGGCGTGTTAGGAAGGAAGTATTACACGTCCGAGTTACTCGGCGACTAAATCCATACTACCTATTCCCGTATCTCATTTTCTGAAGTTAACGCATCGCTTCTCAGCATGCTACATTTGCAGCGCTAGGTGCTCTCTTACTATCTCGTTGTTAAGAGCCAACTGCAAGTCCTAAAAAAACAGTACATTGCTGGTAATTGTGAGATCTTAGCGAAACGGAGAAAGTGCGCTAAAACGTGGTTGTCTTATAAGTGCTACTTTAGCTGTTGAAAGCTGCCTGGCTATTGAAATCCAAACGTCACCTTACGCTGTTCAACGATGAAACGTTTTTCAAGGACGACTACATAATTTTTCATAAAGCGTTATCCTGTTCCTGCAGGAAAAACGTCTAGAAAGAAAACTCGATATATGGATTCAATAAAGCCTGAAGTACTACAGCTCCATCTGCTGGAACCTAATGCAACCACACACAGACGAACACGGTAAAGCATACCGACTTCATCTGAAAAAGAGATTTGCGGCTGACGAGTTGGAAGCCCCAAAGAACGCTCGTCATTATTTATTAAAGGACTTTTAAAGAGCAGGACCTTCGAGCCTTCAAAAGAAATTGAGATCTACTAGCAAAATTATTAAACAATTTTTTTCTGGACTATACATTGATAAAAATCGTTGAAAAAATTTTTTCCGCCGCCGTTCACGACATTGATGTCCTGGAAAAGAAAATGGCCTATTCTGACGTAGAGAGCGTCGAAATTTTACCCAGAAACAGAAGTTATGCTGAATACACTACAGTATCGCCAACTGCTGCACTTCGAGCTGCTTTCTAGCATTCAATACCTTAGGAAAACTGTTCTCAAAGAGAAATTTAGTGTTAAGGCTTTTCTGACATGGTTTCCGCCTTTCGTACATTTAGTCGACCCATTCGCCGCCATTGCGTCATGCAAACACGTCGAAAAGACATCTAGCGATAGGAGAGTCACACGAATGGCGCGCTCGGAAGATAGTAACTATCTGACCTGCAAACGAAGGGAAAAGACGACTAAGTTCCGTCGCCCTCCATCTTGAACCTTAGCGCGCTCGTCTCGATTCTCCTCTCTCGACTGTTCGATTTCTATGCGCATTCTGGACAATCGTATACCCTCTTTCGAGTTTCCTAAACATGCTCTTACCACTAAAAACGCCCGAATAAACCTCGAAACAGAAGCGAAAGGCCTCAAAAGGCTCAGAAAACTAACGAAATTGATGACTCCCGGATAACCTTTCTACAACCCCGTATCAAGCGTTCTTCGAGGCCAAGCGAATCGTTTTCTAGGTCGAAAACACGGCTTAGTGGGATCACGAAGTGTTTTATTCATATTGGCTATTCGAGGAGACGTATAAAAGTCGACGAAGGAATCCACGTGCTTCTCGTGATGGCGGTGATAACCGAGCTAACAGAGCATAATGTATTACAAATCACATGACACGAAAAAGAGAAAGGATACAAAAGACACACGAACACAAAACAATTGAACAGCAAATAATCAATCACAACTAATAGAGTTTTCGATGCCACGTAGCCAGATCTTCCCTCTTGGCAATGCGAACGAACTCCTCCTCAACGGCGAGTCCCTTCGGAGTAGCCAGACCAGCGACAACCCTTCCGCATTCATCAGCCAACTCACGATTTTCCTTCGTGACGAGAAGACCGAGACGAAATTCATTGACACGAACCGGCTTCTCTTTCATCTCTTCGCGAGCGACCACGATAAGGCCGTACATGGCCCCTTGGTTGATGCCCACAAGTCCAACGGACTTCATGAACATAGGTTCACCCCCTCGACCGGTTACGTATGTATACGTGGCACCCTCTGTATCGGCAATTTGTGGGAGAAGTTGCGAGCTGAAGATGAAGTGAGATCGAGATCCGCTTTCAACTTTTATTCATACATACAAAAAGAAATTATAAATTTTTTTCGTGACCTTGCTCAACTTACACACTTCATCCCATTCAGACACCGGTTGGCCTATTGTCTGGCCTTTCATCCAAAAACCGCCCAATGAGCTGACCACGTGATTCACTTTAAGATTCTTTTCGTCGAGAAATTTGACTATTTGATCAACGCCGTGTGTAGTTCCAGCTGAAGCTACCAAAGTGAGCAAACGAGACCTCTCATCTACAAGAGAACACGTGAGAACACGGACACTGCTATGTTAGATGACGTCACGTGATCCACATACGACCCTCTCTACTATGCGCTCTCGCGGAGAAGGCTCAACGCTAATAATCGCAAACTTCGCTTTAAGATACCTACTTTCGTGCACAGCGGCGATGAGATCGTCTAGTCGTTGTTGCGGACGCGAAGGCACGACGACGGTCGCCCCAAGCGCGAGGAAAGCACGCACGGTCGCCGAACCAATAACTCCAGCACCGCCGGCAACTAATGCAACGAGATCCTTCAGTGTCTCCATCCAAGAATGCGAGAGGATCCGGCAAGAACTTTGAGCATGCGCGCGTGTGACATTCCCCACATGACGTCACTGATCCGCGATGGATTCAGAGATTGATGGATTCGTGTACGGTACGGTCTCTTACAAGATCTCCTATTCCCAAGCCGATAGATTGTTCGCAATGTCATTTGTCGATGGTCCCGATCGACGTACGTCATCAGTGGCGGATCTAGGATTCGAGCAACGGGGGGTCCATGAGAGAGGTTGCGCGCGCCAAAAATTTTTACCGACCACGCCCACATTGGCGCATTTTCGTTGCATTTTAACATCTACACAGTTTCATTTTTCTCGCGCAAATCTGCAAAAATGTTGTCAGTTAAACTTTTTTGCAAATTTCACGAGATATTTTCATCAGGGCGTTGCCTTAGACCAGTCAGCAAGCACGATGAGGTGTCTAATTAACTTTCATCGGCTAAATCTCCTCTCCCTAACCCTAACCTTAATCTTAAGTGGCTTCCCACATACAAAATCACTGCGTTTACTTCAATTTTACTTTGAAAAAAATTTTTTTTTTGCTTAAAGGGGGGGTCCATGGACCCCATGGACCCCCCCCCACCCCTGGATCCGCCACTGGTCATGGTTCTCGATCTCTCGCCCTCCTTTTTCGATTCTCTTCTCTCGACTGTTCGATTTCCATGCATTCTGGACAATCGATCACGTATCCGCTACCAAGAAATATTCGAAATGACCTGAAAGCGTCGTCCCATGCAGTGCCTCGGGCAGTGCGTTCACGCATTCGAAGCGATTCCTGCAGCGAAATGCACGTGAGAGAACGCGTTCCTTTCCATTCCCACGAGCAAATACAGCGTAATTGTGCTCTTTCTATCGACTGTGCTCCCAGAACTAAAATATATATAGCGTGTACGGCTCAATATTTCGCGAATCCTCTAGAATCGATCGAGTTCGCCGCGTTCTTTTCAAAAAGCCAACTCGATCGAAAGCGTTTGAACGTTTTTGGTCGCGCTTGGTCGCGTTTTCGTCGCGTTTCGTCAACGTGAACGAAAACGTTGACGTCACATCCGGCTATACCATGCACGCGTGCACGTGTTCGTCTCTTTTTCTCCTTTTTTTGGGACAAACGCTGCACGCGCACGATCACTCCTATTATTACCTTTTTTGGTTGCGCGTAGAGGTGCAGAAAGCAACGCTGTCTCTCGTGACATCGTTGCGGTTAATTACGCACACCCATCATCCAATGAGAGAAGAGTCCGCGTCATCGTTCGTGCACGAGCTACATGATGTCGTGCACGATGCTCTCCCTCTTTACGTAACCCCGCCGCTTGAGAACTCGCTCGTATGCTCTGTGAGTCGTTGGAAGACAGGGAGCCAGAGGGGCCGTCGATTTGACCGACGCAATCGTCCTGGAGCAACGATCTGGAAGTGATTAGTGGCGCAACCCTAAGACCTCTAGGGGCTTCCGGATCGGAGTTCCGCCGTCTTTTCGACGGTGGAGCGCTTCAACTCGCTCCGTTTCACCGTAGATTTATTCTACAGTGTAAAATGGGACAGCGTCGACGTTGGCCGGCTCTCCTCCACGTCGAGCACATTACTTGCGGGCCTCTTCGGCGGTGGGTATAGCCGTCTCCTGAGGGGGCAACGAACCTCGGAGGCTCACTTATGGTGGGTTCTGATGCAATTCATGCCGTTGGTGAGGGTCGGCTGGGTTGCGAAGCGTCTGGACCTCCACGTGGTGCGACCTGGGTCACGCAAACACAGACGCGCTCTTCTTTCGTCTTTTTCGTGTAAGTACGTTGCTTCGATGAATGGATACTGGCCTCGTGTTTTTAGATGTTTGTTCTCAAGTGGTGGCAGCGAAGAACTTCGTTTTGCTATCCGATCAGGTGTCGGTTAGAGGTGTCACTTTGTGTCTCTGCTTTTTTACTGCCGGGAACTTCGCTTTGCGACACAGACAATCGGGCCCTTTTTTTTCTGCAGTACCTTCTTAGATTGGCTGAATTTTAGTCGGAGTAGTTAGGGATCAAGATACCAGCAGTGAAGTGAAGAACAATACATATACTATATTGGTGGATGCCAAGACTTGCATACACTAACTAGACAGCGGAAAAGCTAGACATTGCTTTCTTTTCGATGGATGGCAGTCGAAGCTATTATGGATCGCACAGTTACTGCAAAGAGCGACGTGTACTAGAATGTTAATTTATGTCAATATTTCCTCTATACTTCTGGCTCTATAGGTGGTCTTTCGGCGTAACAGTGTGAGAAATCTATACTATTGGTTTTCGGAATTTGACACGGATTTCTAATAATACTAAGTTTCGGGCTCTGCAGGAGCGTTTCCTTACACACTCATTCCTACAGAAACTCTTCTGTCGCACGTTTCAAACGGCAATCGTCTGGAGCAGCCTGAGACCTGTAAAGACTCAGTGTGAGTCAAAATGTGACGCGGCGTTTTTTATATGACGTGAAATCCGGGTTGTAATGTTTAGGTACCGCTTGATTCTCACCTGCTGGGACCAACTTTCGAAAGCCTGTCGAAGACACTCGAACGCTTGCTAGGGGAGGAGAATCCCGATAAGCTCTACTTGGACCTTGATCATATTGCCGAAGAAGGTCCAGGGAACACAGAGGAAGACATTCTATCTGACACAACTGAAGATAATGAACACGCAATGGATGAACCGGCACACTGAAAACCCTCTAAGCAGAAAGAAATTGTGAGAAGACGGCAATCATTCATTTTATATACACTGTAGCGTCTCACCTGCTTCTTCTCACGTTATTGCGTTTTAATGTTTGATTGTGCTAGTCTCAAAGCGTTGTCTCTCTCTTTTAATTCTGTTGAATGATATGTATGGGAAACTGATTGTCATTTCGCAGAATAAAGGCAGTTATCGAATTTACTGCAACAACTGCAAAAAATAAAAATAAATTCTAAGTCCTTTCGAAAAGGAGAAATATTACTTCCATGCGCTCATGTTTGACGTGGCCAGTTAGTCGAGTGGTTAGGAGTGTGGTTAGGCCGGTTAGGAGTACCGAAACAGACAGACCCGTATGTACAGTAGGTACAGTAGGTAGGAGGAGTTATTGGGTTCGAAACTCGGTCATGACAGCAGACTTTTCAGGAGAACTTGTTAATATAAAACTGGTCTCGGTTATACCCGTATGTGAAATCAGTACAATTTTTAGTTGAAAATTAGTAAATAAGTAAAACAGTTTTTTTATTTTTTACAATATTATTTTGAAATATTTAAAATGTTTTAAAATTTTCTAAATACAGATTTCATAATAGTTACTGCAACGTCATAATGTTCTTTTCCGGAAAATAATTAAGTATATGACAACTATTCCGAGAAAATAACAGAATACGAGTGTTTAAACGACCACGCCCACGCATTTTAAACGGCACGCCCACGCATTTTAAACTAACGCTCACGCTTTTTGTGCGGCGCGCCCACGAGAGAAAGAAAGCTATGGGTGTATACTCAGAGAATCTGTCGCGGACTATATCTAATAAGAGATTTGTCGCATCTCTGAACACTTCATCTGACCCATAACCCTGGAATTTTCTCTACCTTCCAATTATTTCAAAGGAAGGTAGTATCAAAGTAGAAATTTTATCGTACGCTTATTGTTTTCCATAGAGATAATAAACACACACACACACACACACACACACACAGATGGGTTTCTAAAGACTAGTTGCTTGCGGAAGCAGCCTTTTTGCCAGTCATTCCTCTTTAACTAAAGTTCTCCGCTTTCCATTTTCATCACAGCGACTGAATAACTAGGTGGCGGAGTGCAAATTTCCATTTCTTCCATTATTCTTTCGTAGTTTCCCGTATTGTCGGATTCTCTTTCATTTATATTCAGAACACGTTTACGTTGAAATTTGAATCGAATAAAGATACGTGCAATGATTGTAAGCAGAATTCCAATTGCTCCTAGCACAACATACAACACGATAGGTTTATTTTTGATACCAGACTGAAGTGGTGGCAGAGATGATATCAATTGCGAAGTAGGAGGTACTTTCGTAAGACCTGGAAGTTTAATTGTACAGCTGTGGAAAACGCTTCTAAGAGTATGAGAAAATCTTACCATCAGGACAAGGGCACACAAACCGGACTTCGTAATTGTAGCACATTTCTCCACTCGGCTGGTTCTTGTTTATGCATACAAGACCCATAGCTGGTGTGCAAAATAGTTTTTGCCCAGTTTTCAGTGCTGCTTGATCTACGTAAACAAAACGGTTTTATTTTCACATTATTATAATGACGATGACCCAACGGTTTGACGTTCTGCGGCATTGCACAGACCCAGGACGGTCGCAGATAGGGCGAGAAAATAAGTTACGCTGCTCATAATCTCCAGTGCCTCCAGGACCGTCTCTGTCGAGCCACGCTGTCCAACACCCCAAGCCTTAACAACGCCTGGATCATACAAATGTAATAGAGCAAATGCCATACGCAAGACAAACGGAGGTTTTGTTGGAGCTAGGCGAGTAAACATTAGTTTGATTACTACAAACTTTGCTGGAGCCTACCGTCAACGTAGTTGCAGGGACAGAGAAACTTTACTTCGTAGTCGAGGCACGTTTTACCCCAATCCTGGTCAGAATTGACGCAGAAGAACCCTACCGATGGCGAGCAGGTCACTTTCCTTCCGGTCAACTTGGCATCTATGTCTGGGTATGGACAGAACTGAGACTTCATAAGTCGGTTTTATTCTGCTGTGTTACGAGTGTGAACTGTTCTACAACGAACTGCTTCGGGTTGCTTGCATACTTTGTATCCTGCATTGCGAAGAGTTTCTAATTTTTCATAATCTCCAGTCGACCCTGGGTTATAAATGCTGAACCAATCTGTCCAACATTCTAAATTTCCAATCATAGCAGAAACATTTTTTATCAGATGAACAGTTGACCTTACTTAGAACGGGAGTAGGAGTTATCGGTAGAAGTGGCAACGAAGTAGCTAATGTCTGAATTTCTGATGGTCGAACTTCAACACTGACTAGAATTTGTAACACGTCGAAAGTTACTAAGACAGCCTCTATATGTTCGTTGCTTACAAGAAAGTGTCGGATTGTTTAGTGGAGAAGATTCTGTAGAAATAGAGTCAGTAAAGTTTTTAAATAAATCTGCATGAAAAACGCCCATCATTACTGCAGTTAAAAATAATCGATAAACGAGCCTTTGTAATTAGGACAAGGGCACAGAAACCGGACTTCGTAATTGTAGCACATTCCACCATTTGGTTGGTTCTTGTTTATGCATACCAGTCCCATAGCTGGTGTGCAAAATAGATTTTGGCCTGTTTTCAGTGCTTCTTGATCTACATAAAAAGAACGTTTCTTTTCACATTGTTACAATGACAATGACCCAACGATTGGATGTCCTGCGGCACTGTACAGCGCCGGGACGGTCGCAGATAGGGCGAGAAAATAAGTAACGCTGCTCATAATCTCCAGTGCCTTCAAGACCGTCTCTGTCGAGCCACGCTGTCCAACACCCCATGCCTAAAAACGCCTGCATGGATCATACAAATCTAATAAGGCAAATGCCATACGCAAGTCAAACGGAGGTTTTGTTGGAGCTAGGTTCATAAACATTAGTTTGATTAATACAAACTTTGCTGGAGCCTACCTTCAACGTAGTTGCAGGGACAGAGAAACTTTACTTCGTAGTCGAGGCACGTTTTACCCCAATCCTGGTCAGAATTGACGCAGAAGAACCCCACTGATGGCGAGCAGGTCAATTTTCTTCCGGTCAACTTGGCATCTATGTCTGGGTATGGACAGAACTGAGACTTCATAAGTCGGCTTTATTCTGCTGTGTTACGAGTGTGAACTGTTCTGCAACGAACTGCTTCGGGTTGCTTGCATACTTTGTATCCTGCATTGCGAAGAGTTTCTAATTTTTCATAATCCCCTGTCCACCCTGGGTTATCAATATTGAACCAATCTGTCCAGCATTCTAAATTTCCAATCATAGCAACTACATTTATTATCAGATGAACAGTTGACCTTACTTAGAACGGGAGTAGGAGTTTTCGGTAGAAGTGGCAACGAAGTAGCTTTTGTCTGAATTTCTGATGGCCGAACTTCAACACTGACGGATGTCTTGAAGGTCACAGCGGTCTACGCGAAAATATAAACCAATATTTTTCATAGTGCCTTCTACCGCGAAAGATGAAGATGAATCTGTCAGTTTGTTACTTGTAATTACGAGGTCTGATTTTCTTGCTAAATGCGGCAAAGAGCAGAAATGCCTTAAACAACTCGAGAAACGCACTTCCTTTACCGAGAAAACTTAAAAGAGAAGATGACATAATGGCGTTGGTAGGCAGAAGTGATTCATTTTTAGCTGTAGAATTTGTAACACGTCGAAAGTTACTAAGACAGCCTCTATATGTTCGTTGCTTACAAGAAAGTGTCAGATTGTTTAGTGGAGAAGATTCTGTAGAAATAGAGTCGGTCAAGTTTTGAAATAAATCTGCATGAAAAACGCCCATCATTACTGCAGTTAAAAATAATCGATGAACAAGCCTTTGTAATTAGGACAAGGGCACAGAAACCGGACTTCGTAATTGTAGCACATTCCACCATTTGGTTGGTTCTTGTTTATGCATATCGATTAATTCTAAGGGCATAAATATTTAACTGAGGGCATAATCTTTAATTCTTAGAGCCTAAATATTAAATTAAGGGCCTAACCTTTAATTCTCAGGACCTAAATATTAAATTGAAAGCCTAATCTTTTATTCTTAGCAATTAAATATTAAATGGAGGGCCTAATCTTTATATCTTACAACCTAAATGTAAAATGTAGGGCTGATCTTTGATACTTAGAGCCTTAATATTAAATTGAGGCTCTCCTCTTTAATTCTTAGAGACTAAATATTAAATTGAGGACCTAATCTCTAATTCTTTGGGCCTAAACATTTAATTGAGGGCCTAATCTTTATTCTAAGGGCCTAAATATTAAATTGAAATTGTAATCTTTTATTCTTCGCACCAAAAATATTAAATGGAGGGCCTAATCTTTATATCTTACGACCTAAAGATAAAATTTAGGGCCTAATCTTTAATATTTAGCACCTTAATATTAAACGGAGAGCCTAATCTTTAATTCTTAAGGCCTAAATATTAAATTGGGCCTAAATAATAAATTGTAACCCTAATCTTTAATTGTTAGGTTCTAAATATTAAATAGAAGGCCTAATCTTTATATCTTAAGGCCTAAACAAGAAATTCAGGGTCTAATCTTTGATTCTTAGAGCCTTAGTACTAAGATGAGGCAATCATCATTAATTCTTAGGCCCTAAATATTAAAATGAGGGCCTAATCTTTAATTCTTAGGACCTAAATATTAAATTGAGGGCCTAACCTTTATTTCTAAGAGCATAAATATTAAATTGAGAGCCTAAATCTTTCTTTCTCAGAGTCTAAATAATAAATTGTGAGCCTAATCGTTATTTCTTAGAGCCTAAATATTAAATTGAGAGCCTAATCTTTATTACCGCAGGCCTAAATATTAAATTCAGGGTCTAATCTTTATTTCGTAGAACCAAAATATTAAACTGAGTTCAACCTATAAACATTGACTCATAAGGATGGGAGACCGTCTAAGGAAATTGAATTCAACCTCTAAAAATCGACTCATAAGGATGGGAGACGGTCTAAGGAAATTGAGTTCAACCTCTAAACATTGACTCATAAGGATGGGAGACTGTCTAAGGAAATTGAGTTCAACCTCTAAACATCGACTCATAAGGATGGGAGACGGTGTAAGGAAATTTAGTTCAACCTCTAAACATTGACTCATAAGGATGGGAGACTGTCTAAGGAAATTGAGTTCAATCTCTAATCATCGACTCATAAGGATGGGAGACTGTCTAAGGAAATTGAGGTCAACCTCTAAACATCGACTCATAAGGATGGGAGACCGTCTAAGGAAATTGAGTTCAATCTCTAATCCATCGACTCATAAGGATGGAAGACTGTCTAAGGAAATTGAGTTCAATCTCTAATCATCGACTCATAAGGATGGAAGACTGTCTAAGGAAATTGAGTTCAATCTCTAATCATCGACTCATAAGGATGGGAGACTGTCTAAGGAAATTGAGGTCAACCTCTAAACATCGACTCATAAGGATGGGAGACCGTCTAAGGAAATTGAGTTCAATCTCTAATCCATCGACTCATAAGGATGGAAGACTGTCTAAGGAAATTGAGTTCAATCTCTAATCCATCGACTCATAAGGATGGAAGACTGTCTAAGGAAATTGAGTTGAATCTCTAATCATCGACTCATAAAGGATGGAAGACTGTCTAAGGAAATTGAGTTCAATCTCTAATCATCGACTCATAAGGATGGGAGACGGTCTAAGGAAATTGAGTTCAATCTCTAATCATCGACTCAGTTTACCATTCCAGCCGTGAGTCCCGCTTTGCTTGCCGCCATTTTCAACGTATTCTTCAAATCTTTCACCGCTTCCGTCATGTTTCCGGCTGCCTCATTGATTTCCGCAAACGCTTCGGTCAGCACTCGAATTCATCCATCCAGTCAATTGTGAAGAGTAGATTTTGGAGCGACGATGAGATGAGGAACGTCTATGGCTCGCAAATACTTCAGATAGGCAGGAAGAGATTCTGTCTGAAACGTCTTCCTTAGACCTTAAAAAAATCAAATCATGCAATGAACTAAGGAATTTCGAAAAATTGCATCAGCCAAAATTCTATTTGATCGCTGATCGAAAAACGACATTCGCCAGTTGAGCCCACGTATTTGATAATCTGTCATTTCACCGTTTTCAATATCTGCACAAAGACAGTGAAAAAACATGAGCAAACACTTCGTAACGCGTACAAGAAGGAGACCACGAAAACGACGTAAGATAATGCGACTGCTCTTTCACTATAAATTCGTCTGCCTAACGCCTACCACAAAATGAAGCACGAACCACTCCAAAGGATCTCGGGGGACCCTCTTCAACTCACTCGGCAGAGACGCTAAGTTCGTTCTCATTCAAAGCTTTTTGTAGCTCGTGCTGCATTTTAGGACGAAGCGTCGAATCCGTCGTGTACAACTCGGCGCGCTCGAGGAGAGAACTGAATCGCTTCGCTCGATCAGACTCCTAGAAGAAAAAAAGAACCGAATCGATGCTGAAAAGTCCCTGCACGACGTAAAGAACGACTTCGCCTAAGAAGAGCGATTCCGAAACGCCTTCGGAGCTTTTTTCCCTCGTCTCGATTGATCATTCCTTTTTGTTCTATACGTAGAGCAATTGTTTCAATGTCAGGAAGCGGAAAAACGCTTACTTTCTCCATTTCGCCTCCAAAAGTCTAACAGAAAAACGAGCGTGCGCAGAAGAAACGTGCATGATTGTAGGCATGTGATCTAACTAGATAATGATGGCCTTTTGTGAGCCATCATGTGATCCCCGAACACCCTCAGTACGCTATCTAATTCCTTTTACTCTAATTTTAGAAAAGCCTATGCGCATCACACTGCCTAACCACGTTAGTTAGCATGCCTTATTTTCTGCAAAAATCTATAATTAATTTGACATCTTATGTGACCCAGAGCTACACCTCCCTACGGCAACCTCTGTCCCTTCGGTCACGAGGCCCATTATCAGCTCGCAGTTGGGTTTGCGTGCTGCGAGCTTCGCTCGCAGCACGACAAACCCAACATGCTCCTTTACTGCATTCCCTTGAGAAAGCTATTTGTTATGTGCCCGTTATGTTTATCAAACATAGATATAACAGTGCTGTTATATCTATGCTGAAAACTATTGAACACCATCCGGGGTTGCTATCTACTGTGATGTCACCTTTTTTGGTATATCATTGGGAAATATACGGGAGATTATGACATCACAATGAATGTGATGTCATAAAGGCACCTTTGTGTGTGATTGGCTTAAGAGCGATTGTGACGTGAGCGTTACCGACAGACATGCAGACAGACAGACACACACACACTTTCCGATTTTGGCCGATCACGTTTGAGAGCCCCTCCCACCAGGGCGCGCGCGGGCGTCGCCCGCGCGTGCCCTGGTGGGAGGGGAATTAGTTCATTTATACGACTAGATAATGATGGCCTTTTGTGAGCCATCATGTGATCCCCGAACACCCTCAACACGGTATCTGTCAATTTTAGGAAAGCCGATGTGTAATAAACGAGATCCTCGCCTACTCGAGTCAGAACCAAGACTGATCTATATTTCCTTTACACGCCCATTCTACCCTCCCTATTTAAGTCCCGTATCTTACTTTACCACACCACTGCATACTCTAGGGGGTTCTCAAATCTCAAATGTCGTTTTCGTCCTCCTCGTCGGCGCGCGACGTCATTACAAATCCGTCGAAATGTCGAGGCAGCCGGATGGTGCGGCGTGGACGCTCCGGGGGTTCCGGTTC
The DNA here is from genome assembly GCF_947507565.1 of Oscarella lobularis. Taxonomy (NCBI): domain Eukaryota; kingdom Metazoa; phylum Porifera; class Homoscleromorpha; order Homosclerophorida; family Oscarellidae; genus Oscarella; species Oscarella lobularis. The sequence goes on along the minus strand of NC_089188.1, from coordinate 521,356 downwards.
GCGAACAGGCACTAACTGAACTGGAGGTCCCTCGTTCAGCGCGGTTGGCTCGGGCACATCAGCATTGCGGGCTTCCACTCTCGGAACGGTCTCATCAACTCCCGCGGGAACGTCCGTATCGGGCTCTTCCGCTATCGGTTCCGTTCGCTCGACGAGGCCTGCGGTTGGTGACAGCATAAAAGCCGTGTTTGGAAGAGTGAACGCAGGCTCGCTGTCCTCGACCGTCCCGTTATTACGGTTGTCGATCTCTATATCACGCACAGACTGTCGTTCACCCTCCAACGGCGGTGTAGAGGAATTTGCCTGTTCTTCCGCAGGAGCGTGTCTGCGAGACAAGGGCTCCCCTGACGGCGCTTGCTCGGTGTCGTAGACATCGAGATCACCGTCACGTCTACGATAACATCGCTTCAACCGGTCATGATGGACGCAACGCTTTCGGCCTTTCTTGTCGACCGGGCTGATGACGTAAACGTGACTTCCTTTTGTGTTGACGATACGAAACGGTCCGTCCCAGACCGAAAGTAGCTTGTGAGCTTTGCCACGCAGACGACCAGGGTTGTGGAGGTACTCTAAATCCCCGGTAGCGTAAATCTCGTGGTGAACTGGGGCTCCTCGTTGTTGGCGGTCTTGAGCGGCCGTAAGTGTGGCGTCAACCACTTCTCGGGCAGCGGCCATGCGAGCTTGGATTTTTCGTAGGTGTTCGCCTGTGTCGACTGCGTCAGGAAAGGACGTTCCGTATGCCGCGTCGGTGGGGAGACGAGGACGCCGCCCATACAATAATTCAAAAGGGGACGCGCCTAGCGACGTTTGCGTGGACGTCCGGTACGATCCTAACGCGGTGTCCAGATAGCGATCCCAATCATGCGGGTTGTTGTGGCAGTAAGCTCGTAGCTTGCCTAATAGCGTTCGATTAAACCGCTCCACCAAGCCGTCGCCCTGTGGGTGATACGGCGTAGTGCGCGTCTTTCGAATGCCAAGCCAGTCGCAAAGATGACGGATGACTTTGCTTTCGAAACTCGGTCCTTGATCCGAGTGCAGTACGTGAGGCAGGCCGTGTCGCGCCACGACTCCGTCCATGAGAATGCGCGCGACTGTTTCGCTCTTCTGGTCGGCTGTGGCAAAAGCTTCTGGCCAGCGGGTAAAATAGTCGGAAACCACCAACACGTAGCGGTTGCCGCGGGCGGTACGTGGTAGCTCTAAGAAATCCATCGCGATCATCTCAAAGGGTCCTCCAACTGGAATCGGTTGCAAGGGTGCTTTCGGACGCGGCACGGCCGGGCTTGTTTTCTGGCAGGTGCTGCAGTGACGAATGTAGTCGTCAACGGACGAAGAGAAACCGGGCCAATAGTAGCGCTGAATTAGAGTCGCAATGGTTTTGTTGACGCCAGAGTGTCCACCCATAGGGTCGGCGTGGACTTGCTGCAAAACGTCCGGAACGAGAGTCGACGGTACAACCAGAATCTTCGTTTTGTCTAGTTGTGCTCCAAGACGGGTATTGCGGTACAACACGCCATCGCCGCCGATCTCAAGCTGACACCATATTTGGCGAAAACGTCGAAGTGCTCCAGTTCTCCACATGCCTGCAGCCGGTGGACGGTCGGCGCCCGCACGTAGACGAGAAATTACCGCGGCAATAGCGGGATCGGCGGCTTGAGCAGCGATAAGCACGTCCGCTGAAACTGAGGGAAGAAGCGTCGTAGCGGCGCAGATCGTCGACAGCGCGTCGGCATCCGTGTGAAGTCGCCCGGGTTTGTATACCACCTCGAAATCAAACTGACTGATAGCATGCAGCCAACGACCCATTCTTCCGGCGGGCTGTTTCATGGTGCGAACGTGCACAAGGGGGCGGTGATCCGTAACGACGACGAATTTTGCTCCGAGAAGATAGGGACGAAAGTGCGCCATTCCCCATTTCACAGCAAACAGCTCCTTTTCCGTTGCGCTATAATTGCGCTCCGCTGAATCGAGCTTTTTACTAGCATAAGCGATCGGTCGCTCCACGTTGTCAATAATTTGCATGAGCACAGCGCCGAGCCCGATATCACTGGCGTCGGTTTTGAGGCGAAACGGAGTGTTGAAACAGGGGAATGCCAGCACCGGAGCAGACGTAAGCTTTGTCTTAAGCGTTTTGAACGCCGTCTGGGCTGTTGGTGTCCAAGAGAACAATGTGCGTGGCGCGGCGAGGTCGTGGAGTGGTGCAGCGATGGCGGAAAAATCCGGAATAAACCGGCGGTAATACCCGGCAAAGTTCACAAAGGAACGTATGTCGGATTTCGAAGACGGTACCGGCCAGTCGCGTACTTTTGAAATCTTGCTTGGATCGGTAGAAACTCCAGCAGCGCTAACGACGTGGCTCAAGTACGGAACCTCCGGACGGAGAAACTGGCATTTTTCGGTGCGTAGTTTTAAACCAGCACCACGAAAACGTAGAAAGACAGCCCGCAGGTGGTCGAGGTGATCCGTAAACGTGCGGGAGTGAACGAGGACATCGTCAAGGTACACCATACATGTGTCCAAGTGTAACCCACGTAGAACGAGATCCATCAAGCGTTGAAACGTTGCGGGGGCGTTGGTCAGGCCAAAAGGCATAACCTCGAATTCGTAGTGTCCGCCGTTTGTAGAAAAGGCTGTTTTAGCACGGTCTTCGGCGGCCATTATCACCTGCCAATAGCCAGACGCCAGATCCAGCGTACTGAAATACTTTGCGCCGTAGAGCCCATCGAGAGTCTCGTCGATACGTGGGATAGGGTAGGCATCTTTCACTGTCAGCTCATTGACACGACGAAAATCCACACAGAATCGAAATGATCCATTTTTTTTGGGAACGAGCAGGACCGGCGAAGACCATGGGCTGGAGCTAGGTGTAATGACACCCATGTCGAGCATCTCGGCGACTTGACGATCAATCTCAGGGCGGAGATGATAGGGCTGGCGGTACGGCGGTGAATGAACGGGGACGTCTTCGGTAGTGACAATGCGGTGCTGGGTCACGTCGGTGCGTCCGAGGTCAGCGTGTTTCCGACTAAAGATATCGCGGAACTCGCCGAGAAGCCGGACAAGCGAGGCGCGCTCGGAAGGTGACAATTGCGGCGTAGGGCCAAGAGGCGGAGTCCAGCCATCATCGGTGGGAACAGCGTCGAAAACGGAGGCGGTCAACTGCTCTTGATCAATCACGTCCGCCGTTCCAAGACGTTTGCCTTTGTAAAGCTTGCGTTTTCCCGCCGTATTGTAAAGTCGTACCGGAATTATGCCGGTAGCGTTGATCGCCAGCGACGCCGGAGCCAGTAGATCCGATTTACTCTCTAAAGTCTCTAGCGGTTCAAATAACAATGGACCAGACGAAGAACGACAAGGTTCTTTCGTAACAGCGTCAACAACCAACCCAGCGACGATCATCTCACGTTGATCCGCCGCGAAAACAACAGATTCGGAAAGAACAATTGAATACACCGGCTGCGACGCTGACGGTGGAGAAGGCGATGGCGACGGCGCCGGCGCGGGGGTGAGAAGCGGCCACGCGGCACCGGAAGGAAGTTGCAGTTTGCGAGTTCGAACAGCAATGTCCAGGCCATGACTAACAATGAAATCGGCACCAAGGATTGGATTCGTTGCTATATCCGCAACACGAAAACAATGTCGGGTAGTCCAAGAACCGAATGCGACCGGAAGTTCGACCACACCAGCAACAGGCACCGTGTGACCGCTCGCCATCGCGAGGCGCTCGGTGCAAGGCAACACAGGGAATGACGCGAAAGACGGCGGAACGATGGAAATCGCTGCTCCGGTGTCAATGAGACAACGGAACGACACGCCGTTCAGTGTCGCCAGCGACTTGAAAAATAGAGTCGGAGGATAACGGGGACGCCTGGAGGGCGGCGACGTAATGAATTATGGGCGTATGTTCGCGCGAATGCTCAGAGACACACTGTGCGGAATTTTCATGTTTCCCCCCAAACTTCGGACAATTAATACGAATATGGCCAAACTGTCCGCAATCCCAACAGCGACGCTGAGAAACCGGAACAGGCGCGCGAAGAGTGCTTGGGAGTCCCGAGGGAATGGCGTAGACAGGGTGGGGCGAAGCGTCGTTGCGGGTGAGACGTTCCAACACAGAGGTGAGAAGAGCGGTCTGCGTTTCGACGGCTTTCATCAAAGACGAGGCAGGCGTGGCCGTCGCGACGAGTGGATGTGGCGCCGCTGTAGCATCGCCGGAAATGGACGAATCTTGAGAACGACGGCGACTTTCTGCCGTTTCGGCGGCGTGAGCTTCGAGTGCAAGGCGAACCGCGTCGTCCGAACTGGTCGGGGCGCCATATCGGACACGAAGACGAAGATTCGGGTCCAGCAGCCCATCCAGAAACTGGTCGCGCGCCAGCAGATCGCGCTGAGTCAAGTCCATCGCTGGAAACGCTTGCGCGGATAGACCGTTGACCGCGTTTCCGAAATCCAAGAGAGACTCGGCGGGGCTTTGACGGCGAAGGCGAAACGTCTATCGCTTAACCTCCAAACGATTTGCCGGTAGAAAACGGGTGCGCAGCGCGGCGACGAGGGAGGAAAACTTGGACTTTGTGTCGGAGGAAAGAGCACGGAGGGCGTCGCGAGCAGGACCCTGCAGACGCATACCCAAAATGTGGCAGCGAGTGGCGTCGTCCCAGGCGTTGAGAGTGGCGCAAGCTTGAAAATCCTCCTCCCAGTCGTCCCACGATTGATCGCTGCTGTTACGAAACGGAGGGGGAAGCAGGGCGCTGTAGCGGAGGTTGGCTGCAGCACCAACAGTGTCGGTGGGTGGTTTGACGTCGACGGGAGCCGGGGGCTGGCCGTCGTTGTCGGTGGAAGACATGGTACTCCTGTCACCAGTGTAATAAACGAGATCCTCGCCTACTCGAGTCAGAACCAAGACTGATCTATATTTCCTTTACACGCCCATTCTACCCTCCCTATTTAAGTCCCGTATCTTACTTTACCACAGATGTGCATAATGTGCATCACACTGCCTGCCTAACCATGACCTGCATTATTTTCCGCAAAACCCTACAATAAGCTAATTTGAAATCTCATGCGACACAGAGCTACCCCTCCCCAGCCCAACTTTTTCAGGTGATTGTGTCACGAGGCCCATTATCAGCTCGCAGTTGGAGCTTCGCTCGCAGCACGACAAACCCAACGTGCTCCTTTACTGCGTTCATAAACGTTACTAATAAGCTCACTGTTATGTGCCCGTTATGTTTATCAAACATAGATATAACAGTGCTGTTATATCTATGCTGAAAACTATTGAACACCATCCGGGGTTGCAATCTACTGTGACGTCACCTTTTTGGTATATCATTGTGAAATATACGGGAGATTATGACATCACAATGAATGTGATGTCATAATGGCACCTTTGTGTGTGATTGGCCTAAGAGCGATTGTGACGTGAGCGTTACCGACAGACAGACAGACAGACACACACTTTCCGATTTTGGCCGATCACGTTTGAGAGCCCCGAACACCAGGGCGTTGTTTCTTAGTGGGGCCCCTTTTTAGAACGCGTGTTTTTTCGAAGCGAGTGCGCGTCGGCAAACCGTCGCGACAATATGGTAAGCCGCGAAAAGGTCAGCTATATCATTTCTAGGTTATATTCGTGATGACGAAAGCAAGCACGTGTTGACCGCGCCTACATTGTGGGTGTGATCATTTTTTCGGAAAATAGGTGTATCATTTTTCTCATTGCCGTTTTTCATCATTACATCTTCACCTTCAGTTCATTATCCATGTCCACTTCCTGTCCATTGATTATAGCCCTCTTAGAAATTCAGTTTTATAGGTAGTGGAATAGAAGGATATAATGACAATTTTTTTCTAATAATGATGGTTTAATCTATAATATTGTCATCTGAATGTATTTATTTCTACTTATCTATTACCGTTGGCAGGCCGTCGCAAGTCGCAAGGTGAAGTGGAGGAAGGTAGTAGGAAACCCACTCCTTTTCTCACATACCATCACCAACGCCACCGCCACCATCACCATCACAGCATGACCGCCACCATCACCACCGCCACAATCACGTTAGCCTCCAATAACTCCACCGTTACTACCGGTTACCATTTCAAGAAGCAAATTCTACTTCTAGAAACTGCATAGTATTAATAGCAAACAGAGTCTATCAATTCTTAGCTAATGCGCATGCTCAATCTTATCAGGTACAGTTACGCTTGCCATATGACACCGACGTTTTATACTGCAAAGAGAGCCATTGATCGCGCTCAGAAACGTTATGACGAGGTCGTGTCGACGTTAGAATCGCATTTCGGCCAAAAGTCAGCATTACAACCTCCGAAAGACGTGCAAACGTTACCTGTTTGCATAGCCAAGCCAATGATTCAAATTAGGACAATTCATCATGCATTCCGGGCCGGTGATTCGCCGAAACCTAGAATCTTTATCAAAGCGTTTCTAATGTTTGCAGCTCACGGACTCTGCTTATTAGTGTGCGAATAATAGTGCTAGTTGCCTAATTAAATCGTAGAAGCCATAGATGTAATCATGTAACTGACTAGCTAGTTACAAAGATGAAACACCAAGCTGTTATCGTGCAGGCTAACTCAACTCGAGGTCTTGAGTAGGTGCCCCTCTCTGAGTGTTGAAACTTCTCTCAGAGCAGCTCTCCCTCAGGTTCACTTTGTCGTCGGGCCGAACTGTTCGCTTGTAGCAACGCTCGTATATGTTCTTCCAAAACTTTCGGAAGTCCTTGGCCGTCCAAAAAAAGACGACAAGGAAAAAGAGAGACGCCAAAAAAGCGAGGCGATAAACGATCAAAAACGCAAATGTTACGTTTTCAATTATCGACTTTTCCTTGCTCTGACACTCGTCTTCCAAAGCAAGATATACGCATTCGACGTAACTTCCAAAGTTGTTCAAATTTACCCTATCGCGAACCGCATATACGATGAAACTATTTATAATTATGATGATTTCCACGACAAAGACGACGACCAGCAAAAAGGCGAAACGACGCTGAAGATCGTTCAACTGACTGACGTGCTTCTTTTGCTGTAAGTCCTGAACTTGAACAGATGAAAAAAGCTCTTGCCGGTTTAAACTCTAAGAATGTAAAAAATAATTTATGGTAGCAACTTAGAAAAGACTCTAGCGTCTCGTTTTGTAATAGCGGTTAGGCAGTGTGGCATCGAACTTTTAGCCTTGGGATCTTTCTTATTATGTTAAACATGCTAATTTGTTTAGCAATAACCTAAAGCATTCAAGCACATTTGGCTGCTTTTACAGGGGTAACAATACAAACTCCTCTGTAAACTTGGTATATACTAAGGTACACCGTTGTTTAGACTGCTGTTCTATGCATCCATTGTCCATGGATGTTCTTACCTGCTTCTTTAGTGTGTAAACCAAATGAACAGCACATAGTCCGCCGACGGCAATGTTAACTTGTTGGGGTAGAACGAGGAACAGATTATAAAGGAGCGAGTTTCGGATTGTTGAGCAGGAGTAGCAAAGGAGAGGATTGTAGTACGCACTTTCTCCCTCGAGCCAGTAGGGACCGACTGCAAGCACAAAAGCGGTGCCCCAGACCAAAAAAGCCTCAACGGCGTGAATCGTGTTTTTACAAGTAGCAAACAGACGGCTTTTTGAAAGAACAATGGCTATCCACAGATTCACAAAACCAACAACGCCCCACGAAACGCTAGAAACGTAGCCGAAATTTTGAATCATTGCTACAAAAATAATAAAAATGAGCAACATAGGTATTAAAATTCATACTGCGAACGATTGAAAAAGTACAAGAATCCGATCGCAGAGCTTTGAGAAGATCTTGTTCACCGCAGCAAAGGGCTTTCTCTCGTCCAAGTAGTCGCCCAACCAATTCGGAAAAAGCTGTAAGTAAAACTCCTCGATTTGAAGTTGACAAAAAAGACATTAACCACTCACGCATCGTCATAAGAGAAAGCAAGATGTAAAAGGAAACCATGAGGTGAGGAAACTTTTGCCTGTGAAAGACCCATTAATAACTGTATGTCCACACCACCAGTTAGCTCCACAATTAATTAAGATGGAAGATCGCTATCATTACAATCATTTGTATTGCTAGCTAAGATAAGTGCTTCTAACTTCTGGAGCTTGCTAAAAGTATTCTCTTACTTTGATTTGATTGCGATTATTGAAACTGTTGCTGCAACAAGTACCACAAAACCGGCAATTGTCGTCACGGCAAAAAGAATTAAATCGATCCTTCTTTTCGACTCTCCGAGCCAGTTCCAATTGAGACACGAAACGTAGCAGCACGGACTGGAGTCATTTCTCAACATCAAGTCTTTCTGGCATCCTAAACATATCTCATAAGAAGAAAATTATTTTAATTACCAAAGTACCAAAATCTGTGAACCTATCGAGACAATAAGAATTTATTAATGAAACAACAGCTGAGATGCTGATATTAGCATCACGAAGGCCTGTTCTCAGCTCATCAAAGGAGACGTTCAACGTACGCATTATGCCTCGAATTTCAAACGGAGTAAGCGTTTGAAAAACAGATTCACTGCTTGGTTGTTGCCAAAGAACGTTCAAAAGCTGAAAGCACTTGGGCGTGCGTAGTAAAGGGAGTAGGGAAGGAGATAGGAGTTTCTGTACATCAGGTTTCGCCAACAAATCTGTCGCCACGCTACTAGGCAGCGAAATTTCGACGTTACAACTGCTTCCGTTCACAAAAGAAACGTTCCTTCTAGCAACGATTTGCTCCTTGAAGTGAAAGAGATAAAGTGGTGCTCCAGTGTGAACATGTATAATTAATTGTGAGTACCAAACGTTCTGAGGTAAAGTCCCAGTTAGGGTACAAGAAGAAGAGCGACGGTGTAGACGCAATGGCTAGCACCATAATTCCGCAACCGACTGCAAAGAGGTTCAGTTTTGCGTCTTTTGCTTCGACTTGCAACGTCATGGGTGGGGTTCGCACGTGAGTGGGCGTGAGCAATTATACAGAGCTCGAGCACGCGTCGATACAGATAATATTTTCTTCATAAGCAGCATTGCAATTTGACGGAGTAACGCCAAAATACAATTGGGTCTGTCTAAGGATTAATAGCTTAATATGTCGTTGTCACATTCATGGCGTGGTTCGATTCTGGTAAATCAGTCCCAATTACTTTCATAATTAGCTTTCGAAGTTACATGAATATACTCGCCTTTCCAATTTCTTTTCAAATTTAAATTCCTTGCTCATACACTTTGCGATCACGCACGCTAACAGAGAAAAGGCGCGGGAAAGTTTTCTTCAAAGTCTCCATGACGATATTACAGAAACTTTCTCAGGCTTGTCGGCATCCATTGCGGAACACGTGACTAAACGTTTCAACCAATCCCGGATAGGGAAGCGATGGAGTCAGAACAACGAGAAGGTGAGAGCGAGTTAGGAGCCTGCAGTCAAAGTAGCCAGAGGCTAAAATCAAAAACGGTTGAGAAGTGGGTTTTATAGAACATGACGTATTCGAGTCATTTAATCGCGATGTGGAAGACACAATACCATCCGCCTGTCAGGCCGTTTTTCTCCCATACTCCGTGGAGAAAAAAAGAACCTTGTCATACTCGCGATACGTCATCAGTCATGCGCCTAAAATTCCTTTCCTAGCGTACGCCAGCTTTGAGAACACTTCATTTCCCACTTTGGATAAACTCGTTGACGCTCTGGTTTATGAAAGCATGAACGACCCAATCCCGGCAAAAACTGCAGATATTCCAAATGATGCAAGAATTTTTTGCAGGAGCTTTAGCCGCTGCTATAGCCTCCGACCATTGACAATTAACGCATTTGATTAAAAACCTGTTTCAAAACCAATTGTGAACAAGAAGAAGTGAAAGTTTTTGTTCAAACAGGCTTGGAGACGCTTACCGGTTCACCACTAAAATTTCTTACGCCAAGAAATGCTGCTACTTCGTTTAATAAGACTGTCAACTTCTGTTTCTTATTGTGGAGAAGGCTTTAGGAGGATCTGAAACGAAAGATACCTCATCGCATTTAATTTTAAAACAATTTATCACCGAGTAAACGAGTTCGAGAAGAGAACGCAATAAAGTCGTTCATTCTTTTGCAACTGTAATCGATTGATTTCACTGCTTCAGCTTTGACTGCAGCTGCCTAAAATACACAATATAAGACTTATAAATTCTATCATTTATCTAAAATGCTTCTTTTCTTGCACGTCACACTGTTTGGCTACTCTATCGTTTAGAAAGTGTGGAGCGCGTTCTTGCGCATCAAAACAGTGGAGCACGTTCTCGCGAATCAAAACTGCGGAGCAAGTTCTCGCGCATCAAAACCGTGGAGCACGTTCTCGTCCATCAAAACTGTGGAACTCGTTCTACTTGAGAAAAAAGTCGAGAAAATAGGTGAGGTCCCTTTTAAGGGTTCACTACAACCCGGGCCACGAGACTTTTGCCCGTAGCGGATGCTGTGAACGTGGCACGTACGTATAATCAAACTGAAGTAAAAAATGCCTCTAAGCTAGCGTCTCGTCGTCGTAGGAAAGCCTCCGATGCACGACAAAAGAACGACGAGCCTCGAAGAAGAGAAGGGTATTTTTGGATCTAGCTCGATGAAGATCCAATGAGCCTCTTCGAATGCCCGTCTCAGCGTAGGCCTTGAGTATTCCTACAAACAGAAAAAACGACTTTCGCTTGAAAGGCTTTCCTTCTGCTTTGAGATGCGAAAAACAGCCGAAGAGACCCTTTAGGGGGCCTCACTTTTGTGAAAACGTCACCATCGCGCGACATTACTTTGAATTTCGGGAAGTATTGAAGGACGTGGGCAGTGGCGTAGCCAGGATTAAGCGGAGGTAGGTGCTGAGGTTTGCGCGCGAAAATTTTTGGACCACGCCCCTTTTTTATTTGGCTGTTTAATTAAGGCCTCTAACAAAAAACAGTGCGTAGGCCCAAAGTAACACAGCAGAGATAGTAACCCCGGATTGTGTACAAAATTTTCTGGAACGAGTACATATGTAGGCATATTACATAGCATAACTGGCACATAACAGTTGAGCTTAATTAGTAACGCTCATCGAGGGAACGCAGTAAAGGAGCACGTTGGGTTTGTCTTTGCTCGCAGCACGCAAATCCAACTGCGAGCTAGCTGATAACGTGTCACTAAATCATGCACCCGAGGGGGGCCATGCAGGGAAGGGTAACTCTGTGTCACCTTTACTCGACAGGTGAATCGCTCTTTTGATATATACATGTAAACAGAACACCTTAAAATCTGTGGAGTAAAGGCATAGCTACCAGTTCCTATTTTTACAGAAAGTACATATTTCCGGGCAGATTAAGGTGTGGTTAGGCAATGTGATTCCCATAATGCACATGCTGTAGGCACTAACAGAGATCGGACACCGTGCTAAGGGTGTTCGGGGATCACATGATGGCTAAAAACGGGCCATCATTATCTAGTTTAATTATTTCAGCAAACTTGAGGGGGGTGCTCGAGCACCCAAAGCACCCCCCTGGCTACGCCACTGGTGGGGCCAGGCCGCGAAACACGGTGCCGGCACCAGAGATTAAGTAGAAGAGGCATGCGTAACTCGCGCTATCACGTGACTTTTTCTGGTACACAGGTCTGTTGTCGTGGCATCCCGGATGCGATTCGACTCGTGAAGTGCGTGGCTGTACGAGGATTCGTTTAGAGCGACGGTTTCGTGCC